>NC_134312.1:207234271-207491964 GCF_964195595.1 Calonectris borealis
TTCCAATCACAGGAATAATTCTTATTTAGGCAACTGTGTTTATTCAAATTGCTATAATATCAAGGAAATTAAGAAGCCAGAAGCCAATCACAAAACTAGGTATTTTATCATAGTTCTTTCATGTTCAGAAATTATCGACCAGCCCACTTCATTTTTCCCTTCAGTTAAACCCCACCTGGAAACAGCTGTTTCCAGAGGCCTAACAACTTAATATGGCCACCACAATTCTTCAACCTCCAAACTTTTCTAACACAGCTAGCAGATTGTTGTTTCATAAGCTTCCCAACTTCTCTACTTATGGTTTTATTTTCTTATCCTACTTCCTTATGTCTTATTTTGGCCTAAATCTAAGCCTTTGCCATCTTTTTCTTTTGATTGCAATTTGTTACTCCCTTTACCAAAGTCTTGATAAGAGGCATTATGGAAGTTAACAGTTTGGAAGAATTTATTCAGTTACCTAATGAGCCTACCCATCTTGCTGCCAGTGCTGTGTAGGTTTATATTTTAATTGGTCAGCCTTACAAGGTTATTCAACAAAATATAACATTTGCACAGATTGTTATTTTTACATCAGTTAAACAGAGCAGATGATGGAATTGTACAGCTCAAACTGAAACTTGTTTTGAAGTGTAATGAAACATTTATTTTACTAATCTTGAGTGTTCTGTAATTTCTGTCTTCTTTCCTGTTATTGCTGATAAAACATCAATATATTTTATCAAAACATCATTTTATGTCCAGAATTTCTCCCTAAGACTTTTTATATACTCAGTGATGTCTCGGTCCTTCACTTATATTACAGAAATTAACTGCATTAATAACAGAGAACAATGATGTTTGAAAAATTGCCCTAACAATTACCTATCTTTGAAAGTGAATAATTCACCACAGAATATCAAAAATGGACAAATGCGATTGCTTAGACCTTGTTTAGGGAGACTGAGACACAAAACAATGTAACTGTTTTGACCACCATTGTATTCTTAGTTTGAAATATAATCCATAAGTTAGAATGAAATTTTATCACATTTTGATCACATTAATGTTAACAATATAAATTTCCAAAAGAACAAAATATTCTGTTTAATAAAAACAGAAGGTTGTGATAAAATATGTTTATTTAAAGACACTTCTGAGAGTGGAAGTTCTTTGACTTTTGGACTTATGTGGGTATACAGATTGCTTAATCTAAATAGTGAGCTTATGGAGTTGAAATTTTGCCAACTTAATTTGAATTGTGTGTTTTTCAAAATGTCCACTACTGTAGTAGTATCCAATTAAGGAGCTATATTAAATTGCAGATATTAGTGTAGTGTTATCTGTTACAAATTCAACTTTTATGGGCAATATCAGAAAGTTTTATTTATAAAGGTTGCGTATATAAATTACTTATAAGTGAAAATTATCTAAGTACTGATTTTTACAATGCCTTTAACAAGTCTGAAATAAAAGTATTGTGTTAAAGCAAAGTTTTTCAGTAACTGTCTTTTACAGCTATTTATATATATTTTAGACCAATGTGGATTAGATTTAATCATATGGAGATTATATTTGTACAAAAGGTGACCAGAAGTGAAGCAGTACACATATATCATAAGCTATTTTTAACTTCCCTTGTATTTCAGGTCTGATTCCTTTAGCTATTGAAATATGAATACCTCAAGTGCGTGTAATACTTTATCCTATTTTTAAGGTAAGGTCACTTGTGTTCAATTAAAAAAAAAAATTACTGTTCTTTTTAAAGCTATTGTAATGAACATACTCTTGTATTAGTAAAGGACTTAAAGTGCACTGGTTTTTAAAGAACATTTTTTCAGACACTGTAAATTTAAAGCTATTCTACCAGAATAAAAGAGATGACGTATTGGATACACAAAGTTTCCAATTTCTACAGCTGAGTAACACTCCTCTAATGAATGCATCCATACCACAGGATAGATTTCAATGATTAAATAAATTAAAGTGTAGAATATTCATAAGTTGAGGTCCAATAGTTGCAACAAGTATCTGTGGTCAGTTCTAGACTGGGAAGAATGCAAGAAGGAACCTATGTACTCAAAGAGGTTTTATGTCAGAACTTAGAGCGTAATAAAGTGGTTAACATTTTCTCCTCTATTCTTTCAGCTTAGACAATCAACTGTTTATTTTTGCATGGTGATTCTGTCTGGCCATGTCTGAGGTCCATGTCTGTAGGTACGACAGAGCAATTAGGACATAAACCTTTTTTTTTTAATGACTAATGATGCTAGTTGTACTTTACTACCAGGTGGGTGGAAGATTGAATGAGAGACTGTTATCACACTGGTGGCAAGATACCAATGTCCCATGGCCCAGGACATTTACAGGGACTCTGTCTTTGCTGCTGCAGTTGTCCTCAGATTCAGTGTTTATGTATCCCTCACAATGGCCTTCAGCACCATTTCAGAATCGCGTGTGCACTTTTGGAAAACAACTTGCTGGATGTCCAAATGCTCACCCCTTGCAGATTCTCCTCAAGCTTTGCTGGTGTTGAATGAAAGGCAGAACTGTTACGGCTTGAATGATCACTGCTCTGCTGCTGTGTGGTTGTTTGATCCCTGTGCTGTTTACCATAACATTTGCCTTTGAGCAGGGGAGAATCAGTGATGGGCTTTTGCTGAAATGCTTAGTTTGAGACACAGTTTTGGCTGAAATGCTGTTCAATTTAGTTCACTTGGAGAGTTTGGAGCAAGGATGTTCAATGAGAAGGTACTGAAAGAAGAAGGGCTGTTGCAGGACATGACCGGTAGCTGTGTACAAAGCTGTATAAGAACATACATTTATAGGCAAACTAGCTGGCAAATGGTCTTCAGTCTGTAGGCAAAAGGGAAAAGGTCATAAATAGAGTATTTAAAGATAGCCACACTAATTTGCTTGTGATTATTTTTTTCTCCTGTGAAGTGTGACTCTTTGCTCCTTTTTTCAACTTCTTTTATTGCTGAGTGATATTTTGTTTAGCTAGAGGTGAACACAATTTGGGTTTATTTAGTAGGGGAAACTTTCAGTCATTACTTCAGTAATTCATTAGAGGGAGGTTGGGGACCTCCAGAGGTTACTGGAATTGGAACAGCTCCAACTTCTGCACATCCCAGCTGACTGCTGTAAGCTATTGTTCTGTCATATTTTAAAAGAGGACAGACAGACAGACAGGTGAGTTCTGTAAGGTCCTATATATATCTTGAATTTAACAGACTTTTTAAAGTGCTTAGGAAATACTAGGCTGTAGCAGCCAAACAGGGACCCAAATAGGGTTGGGGTTTGTTTTGCTTCATTTTGTTTTGTGTTTTTAAGCCGTCCCTAAAAGTGCAGTATGTTAGAAAGAGGATAGACCTTTATATTTCATCAGTAGCTTGAAGACCAGTGAGATGCTAACCCAGTGGGTGAAATTATATGAGCTGTGCTGATCCTCGGCCTGTCTGTTGTCAGGATCCTGAAATGTTTGGAAATTTTGAGATAAAAGATCAGGTTAATTATTATTCTATTTTGCTAGTTTTGATTCCACCCTCGTCATTCAAAGACAACTTGTAGTCCTGAAATATACCTACAGAAAATAATCTCTGAAAAAATATCAGCAAATGGATTTATTCATGTTATTAAAATGCAAAGGTTCACACATAAGGCTAAAATATTTCATTTAAATTTGTCGTGGTTTAACCCCAGCCAGCAAAAAATAAACTCCACGCAGCCGCTCAATCACACCCCCCCCCGGTGGGATGGGGGAGAGAATCGGGAGGGCACAAGTAGGAAAGCTCCCGGGTTGAGATAAAAACAGTTTAATAATTGAAATAAAACTAAGTAGAACAGTAATAATAACAATGAGAACAACAACAATAACAGAATACACAAAACACGTAATGCACAACGCAACCGCACCGACTGCCAACCACGTGTCACGAACGGGGGGCGAGCCCCCCCACACACCTGGTTTTTATACTGAGCATGATGTCACATGGTATAGAATACCCCATTGGCCAGCTGGGTCCACCACCCCGGCTGTGCTCCCCCCTCCCGGTGCAAGCATCACCCAGCAACAGCCAAAGCATCAATGGGCCATCAACGCTCCTTTCACACCGAACCCAAAACACAGCACACCCCCCAAGCTACTGGGAAGAAAGTTAACCCTGTCCCAGCTGGAACCAGGACAATATCCACTCCTTATTCTATACCATCTACATCATGCCCAGGTCTCACATTTTCCCATACATTCCAATTAGTCACCGCTCCTTTTTCCTGCCTTTTGATATATACACACACAGAGATATCATTCCCTTAGTCCATGGGCCATCCCTCTAAAACGTCCGTTGAGTTCATTTAGTCCATGACTTTGGGTTCCACCTGTCATAACAGTCTTGCAGGGCAGGAGAGATGGTGTGTGGGGTTGGGCTCTTGCATGCGGAGACCAGTTCTGGGCGCTCGTCCGGTTCTATCATTGTTGCACCTTGCTCAGTTTCATCGGCGTTCATCCTACATTGATCTGGGTGATTCTTACTGTAATACTGTTAATATGGCATATGGTAACCATAAAAGTGATGACATACAGTACTATGTAATAACTAACATCGTACAATTCAGTTCATTGGCTATTTTCACCCAAAATTAAATCCCCCTGAGGTACACGCCTGACTTCCCCGTCCTTTCGCATCACCCACCAAGTGTACCCAGGTCCCTGAGCAAAAGCAACCCCACGGATGGGTTTTCCCTTGCCCGAGGCAGGAGTAACCCAGACCGTCTTCCCCAGCATATTCCTCATATGCACGACAGGAACTTTATCCCCCTCTACAGTGCGTAAGGGTTTGGATTGGGCAGGGCCAACTCGAGTGACAGATCCCCTAGTGTTGACTAACCAGGTGGCCTTTGTTAAATGTGTGTCCCAATGCTTGAATGTCCCACCACCCATTGCTCTCAGTGTTGTCTTTAACAGCCAGTTGTATCATTCAATTTTTCCGGAGGCTGGTGCATGGTAGGGGATGTGATAGACCCACTCAATGCCATGCTCTTTGGCCCAGGTGTCTATGAGGGTGTTTCGGAAGTGAGTCCCATTGTCTGACTCAATTCTTTCTGGGGTGCCATGTTGCCATAGGACTTGCTTTTCAAGGCCCAGGATGGTGTTCCGGGTGGTGGCATGGGGCACAGGATATGTTTCCAGCCATCCTGTGGTTACTTCTACCATGGTGAGCACGTAGCGCTTGCCCTGTCGGGTTCGTGGGAGCGTGATACAATCAATCTGCCAAGCCTCCCCATATTTATACTTCAACCATCATCCTCCATACCAAAGAGGCTTTACTCGCTTGGCTTGCTTGATTGCAGCGCATGTTTCACATTCGTGGATAACTTGTGCAATAGTGTCCATGGTCAAGTCCACCCCTCGATCACGAGCCCATCTATATGTTGCATCTCTCCCTTGGTGGCCTGAAGTGTCATGGGCCCACCGAGCTATAAATAATTCACCTTTATGTTACCAGTCCAGATCTACCTGAGCTACTTCGATCTTAGCAGCCTGGTCCACCTGCTGGTTGTTTTGGTGCTCTTCAGTGGCCCGACTCATGGGTACGTGAGCATCTACGTGACGTACTTTTACAGTCAGGTTCTCTACCCGGGCAGCAATATCTTGCCACAACGTGGCAGCCCAGATGGGTTTACCTCTGCGCTGCCAGTTGTTCTGCTTCCACTGCTGCAACCACCCCCACAGGGCATTTGCCACCATCCATGAGTCAGTATAGAGATAAAGTACTGGCCATTTTCCTCGTTCGGCAATGTCCAAGGCCAGCTGGATGGCTTTCACCTCTGCAAACTGACTCGATTCACCTTCTCCTTCAGCAGTTTCTGCAACTTGGCTTATAGGACTCCATACCGTAGCCTTCCATCTCCGATGTTTTCCCACAAGGCGACAGGACCCATCAGTGAACAGGGCATATTGCTTCTCGCTTTCTGGTAGTTTGTTATATGGTAGAGCCTCTTCAGCACGCGTTACCTCCTCCTCTGGGGATATTCCAAAATCTTTGCCTTCTGGCCAGTTCGTGATCACCTCCAAGATTCCTGGGCGACTGGGGTTTCCTATTCGGGCCCGTTGTGTGATCAGCGCGACCCACTTACTCCACGTAGCATCAGTTGCATGATGTGTAGAGGGGACGCTCCCTTTGAACATCCAGCCCAGCACCGGCAGTCAGGGTGCCAGGAGGAGTTGTGCTTCAGTACCAACCACTTCTGAAGCAGCTCAAACCCCTTCATATGCTGCCAATATGTCTTTCTCAGTTGGAGTGTAGCGGGCCTCCGATCCTCTGTATCCCCGACTCCAGAACCCTAAGGGTCGACCTCGAGTCTCCCCTGGTGCTTTCTGCCAGAGGCTCCAGGTAGGGCCATTCTCCCCGGCTGTGGTGTAGAGCACATTCTTCACATCTTGTCCTGCCCGGACTGGCCCAAGGGCTACTGCATGAACTATCTCCTGTTTAATTTGTTCAAATGCTTGTCATTGCTCAGGGCCCCATTTGAAGTCGTTCTTCTTCCTGGTCACGTGATAGAGAGGGCTTACGATCTGACTGTAATTTGGAATATGCATTCTCCAAAAACCCACAACGCCTAAGAAGGCTTGCGTTTCCTTTCTGTTAGTTGGTGGAGACATGGCTGTTATTTTATTGATCACATCTGTTGGGATCTGACGACGTCCATCTTGCCATTTTATTCCTAAAAACTGGATCTCCTGTGCAGGTCCCTTGACCTTACTTCGTTTTATTGCAAAGCCGGCCTTCAGAAGGATTTGGACTATTCTCTCCCCTTTCTCGAAAACTTCCTCTGCTGTGTCACCCCACACGATGATGTCATCAATGTATTGCAGGTGTTCGGGAGCCTCACCTTGTTCCAGTGCGGTGTGGATCAGTCCATGGCAAATGGTAGGGCTGCGTTTCCACCCCTGGGGCAGTCGGTTCCAGGTGTACTGGACGCCCCTCCAAGTAAAAGCAAACTGTGGCTTGCACTCTGCCGCCAAAGGGATGGAGAAGAACGCATTAGCGATATCAATGGTGACGTACCACTTGGCTGCTTTTGACTCCAGTTCGTATTGAAGTTCCAGCATGTCCAGCACGGCAGCACTCAGTGGCGGCGTGACTTCGTTCAGGCCATGGTAGTCTACTGTTAGCCTCCACTCTCCATTGGACTTTCGCACTGGCCATATGGGACTGTTGAAGGGTAAGCGAGTCTTGCTGATCACTCCTTGGCTCTACAGTCGACGAATCAGCTCGTGGATGGGAATCAGGGAGTCTCGGTTGGTGCGGTATTGCCGCCGATGCACTGTTGTGGTAGCGATCGGCACCTGTTGTTCCTGGACCTTTAACAACCCCACAACAGAAGGATCCTCCGAGAGACCGGGCAAGGTGGACAGCTGTTTAATTTCCTCCGTCTCCAGGGCAGCTATACCAAAAGCCCACCGGTACCCTTTTGGGTCCTTGAAATACCCTCTCCTGAGATAGTCTATGCCAAGGATGCACGGAGCTTCTGGGCCAGTCACAATGGGGTGCTTCTGCCACTCATTCCCGGTTAGGCTCACTTTGGCCTCCAATACAGTTAACTCTTGGGATCCCCCTGTCACTCCAGAAATACAAATGGGTTCCGCCCCTTTATAGCCTGATGGCATCAGGGTACACTGCGCACCGGTGTCTACGAGAGCCTTATATTCTTGTGGATCTGATGTGCCAGGCCATTGAATCCACACAGTCCAGTAAACCCGGTTGTCCCTTTCCTCCACCTGGCTGGAGGCAGGGCCCCTCTAGTCCTGGTCATCATATTCGCTATCCACTTCTTGTAAGTATGAGTCAGAAGTCCCTTTGTTAAGGTCGGAAGTGGAATCAGCCCTTCTACTCTGCCTGGGGAACTCATTGGAGACTGGAGCAGCAGTTTTCCTGGAAGAACCCCCTTTTGTGGTTGTTTTCCCTTGCAACTCATATACCCGTGCCTGTAGGACTGAGGTAGGTTTTCCAACCCAGTTCCTCATGTCCTCTCCGTGGTCACGCAGGTAAAACCACAGGGTGCCCCGGGGTGTGTACCCACGATGTCTCCTCTCTTGAGCAGAGGGACGCTTGCTCCTAATGGCTGAGACACTGGCCCGTGCAGGTGGGGAGCAGGACATATCCTCTTTGAGTTGCTGGACCTCCTGAGACAGTTTCTCCACAGCAGAGACACAGGCCCGTAGGGAGGAAGAGAGACTTTCTTCATATTGCCAGAGCTGGCCAGCCAGTTCATCCACTGTTTGTTCCTCTCCACCTCTCCAGGTCATTATTGCCAATGAGTTTGCATGTGACGCTGGTGCGCTCTGCACAAACTTCCGCCACGTGGGTCGGGTGCACTTGACTGCATCTGGGTCTTTGGATAACTGCTCGTTGTTCAGGTCATCATAAATCACTTCCAGCACGGCTAATTCTCTCAGGTACTGGATACCTCTCTCCATGGTGGTCCACTTGCCTGGGTGGCATATAACATCTTCCTTGAAGGGATACCTTTCCTTCACACCTGACAGGAGTCGCCTCCAGAGGCTGAGGACTTGTGCCCCTTGTCCAATTGCTTTGTCAATGCCCCCTTCCCTAGAAAGGGATCCCAGCTGCTTGGCTTCCCTACCTTCTAATTCCAGGCTACTGGCCCCGTTATCCCAGCATCGGAGCAGCCAGGTGACGATGTGCTCGCCTGGACGACGGCTGAAGTCTTTTCGCATATCTCGCAGCTCACCCAGAGATAGGGATCGGGTGGTCACCATCTCATTTACGGGTTCTGCCTCCTCCTCCTCCTGTTCTCGTGATGGCCCTGGTTCATCTTCATCCCTTACTAGACGAGCTGATTTTCTTGTGCATTTTCTTTTTTGTATAGGGGTGACTGATACCGGCATGGGTTGGTTCTCTGTCGCAGGGGGCAGAGTAGCTGCCGTGCCTGCCCTGGGGGGTGAGGGAGCTGCTGTTCTTGCCGTGGGGGCTGGGGTATCCACAGGGCCTGTTGCTTTGTCATCAGCTGCAGAGACGTTTCCTTCCCCTTGGGGGTTCTGAGTGGTGTTAAATAGGGCTCGGTAGGCGTGGGCCAGGCCCCAGCACATTGTAGTGATTTGTGTCTCCCTAGAATGGCCAGGATGACAGCATACTTCTTCCAAATATTCTACTAATTTTTCAGGGTTCTGCACTTGTTCAGGGGTAAAGTTCCAGAACACTGGGGGTGCCCATCATCCTAGGCATTTGCCCATGCTATCCCACTTGCCCTGCCACTCATAACTATCCAGCCTTGGGGCAGATCTCTGGATGACATTCTTAAATTGCTTACTAACCTTGGAGAAAACCGCAACAATATTCCCAAGGAGTACCAATAGATGTATCTTAACTACCCAGGGATGTTCAAGGTACTGGCAAGTTATTTTAACAAAGGAGATGAAGGTAGTGAGGGTGCCATTCTCTATTTCCTCCATAAAAAATCTCTCGGAGGAAAAGGTATAATTGCTAATGGTCTCCATGAGGTGGTACCCGAAATGCAGAAACGGCTTCATTACGAATCCCAAATACCAAATAACCCCCAATGCCAGCGTTTTAGTAACAAATCTCCCAGGCAAAACATCATTAATCACGGCAGAGCACAACAGACTACAAAACCCAACTCCAATTTTTAACAGGTACAGCAAAAACAAGAGCATGGTGCAGAAAAAATTAATATGTTGCCAGATTTAAATTCCTTAATATGCTCTAAATAATCTGTCGTTATCTCAACCCTTCATGCCCCACGTTGGGCGCCAAAAAGGACTGTCGTGGTTTAACCCCAGCCAGCAAAAAATAAACTCCACGCAGCCGCTCAATCACACCCCCCCCCGGTGGGATGGGGGAGAGAATCGGGAGGGCACAAGTAGGAAAGCTCCCGGGTTGAGATAAAAACAGTTTAATAATTGAAATAAAACTAAGTAGAACAGTAATAATAACAATGAGAACAACAACAATAACAGAATACACAAAACACGTAATGCACAACGCAACTGCTCACCGACTGCCGACCGCGTGTCACGAACGGGGGGCGAGCCCCCCCCCACACCTGGTTTTTATACTGAGCATGATGTCACATGGTATAGAATACCCCATTGGCCAGCTGGGTCCACCACCCCGGCTGTGCTCCCCCCTCCCGGTGCAAGCATCACCCAGCAACAGCCAAAGCATCAATGGGCCATCAACGCTCCTTTCACACCGAACCCAAAACACAGCACACCCCCCAAGCTACTGGGAAGAAAGTTAACCCTGTCCCAGCTGGAACCAGGACAAAATTAAAATATGTAACAGGAACTATTATCTAGTGATATGTAACAGGGAAGTTTGTAGAAAGCACGTTATCACTTTTTCACATTAGATTCCTAGTATTCCATCTGTTCAAGTATCCAGCTATTAGGCATTGTAACTACAAATATTCTGCTTCCTTAGTTGTGTCCTATGTTATGTATGGAACCTTCTTTCTGAAGCTGAGTAGAAATAGTTAACAACTACTTAAACTAAGAATGATGAGGGAGGGAGAGAATAACCAGCAGCCCTGCAAAGGGTCAACGAGCAAAAGGCATGGGGTGATATGACATGAAAGGAATATCAAAATCAACAAAAAAGGGCTTACGTGAGGTGACCTCCAGTACTTGCATGTCAGCAAGGAAGTGCCTAAAAGGCACCATCATGGGGAAATCCCCCACACCCTCTCCAGGAATTCAACATGCTGGGGTGCCTCTCTGAAGTTCCTGTATACTAATGCACGCAGTATGGGTAATAAACACAATGAATTATAGAAATGTGTGCAGTTGCAGGACTATAATCTTGTTGGGACATGGAGATGTGGTGGGATGGCTCCCATGACTGGGGTGTTGCAATGAAGGGACACAGGCTCGTTAGGAAGTACAGGAAGGGAACACAAGGAGGGAAGAGGTGCCCTTTATGTGACAGAGCAGCTGGAGTGCATGGAAGCTCTGCCTGGGGACAGAAGGGATGAATCCAGGATGAAGTTAGGAATGTTAAACTCCAGATGGAACTGAACCTAGCCAGGGATGTCAAAGACAACAAGAAGGGCTTCCATAAGCATAGAGGTGACAAAAGGAAGCCTGCGTAAACGTGGGCCCATTGCTCAACAAGATGGGGAACTTGGTTACACAGGACATGAAAAAGACCAAAGTACCGAATGCTTTCTTTGCCTCAGTCTTTACTGGTAAGACTGGCCTTCAGGAATCCCAGGTCCCAGAAATAAGGGGAGAAATCTGGACCAGGAAAGATGTACCCTTGGTGGAAGAGGATCAAGAGGAGTGGCTGATACACCAGAGGGTCATGCTGCCATCCAGAGAGACCTCAACAGTCTGGAGAAATGAGATTACAGGAACCTCATGAAGTTCAACAAAGGGAAGTGCAAAGTCCTGCACCTGAGGAGGAAGAATCCCAGGCATCAACATATGCTGGGGACACCAAGTTGAACATGAGCCAGCAATGTGCCCTTGCCGCAAAGAAGGCTAATGGTATCCTGGGCTGCATTAGGCAAACTATTATCTGCAGGTTGAGGGAGGTGATCCTTCCCCTCAGCCCTGATGAGGGCATACCTGGAGCACGGTGTCCAGTGCTGGGCTCCCCAGTACAACAGACACATAGAGTCATAAAATCATAAAATATCTCAAGTTGGAAGGGATCCATAAAGATCGATGGACATGGACATACTGGAGAGTCCAGCAAAGGGCCACAAAGATGATGAAGGGACTTTCCTCCAATGAGAAAGGCTGAGAGAGCTGGGACTGTTTAGCACTAGAGAAGAGAAGGCTCATGGGGAGATCTCATCAAATGTGATGAGAAAGTGGAAAGAAGATAGAGTCAGGCTTGTTTCAGTGGTGCCTGGTGCCAGGACCAGAGGCAATGAGCACAAACTCAAACACAGGAGGTTCCCTCTGAATATCAGGAAACACTTTTTTACTGTGAGGGTGGCCGAGTGCTGGCACAGGTGTCCCAGGGAGGTTGTGGAGTCTCCATCCTCGGAGATATTCAAAAGCTGTCTGGACAAGGTCCTGGGCAACTGGATCTAGGTCACCCTGTTGTAGCAGGGGGGTTGGACCAGATGACCTCTGCAAGTCCCTTCCAACCTCAACCCTTCTGTGATTCTGGGATTGTGTGACTCTGAAATCAGTATTCCATACACTATGGATGCCTAATATTATGCACTGTTTCTGAGCAATTGTGAATAAACATTGAGCATCTCTTCCTTGGACTTCTTATTTACTGACTCTTTTACTTAATGATAAGATAAAAATGTCTATTTCCTGGCCCCTATAGAAAGTTACTAGTTGTTCATCCTGAGTTTGAGAAAGTATTGAATTAATTCCTACTATAGCAAACAGACTTGATTCATGTATGTTTTCCAGCACTTCAGATTGCCCTTCATACCAATAGGATGAAAGATCTTTATACAGCTTTAATCTCTCTGCACAAGCAACTGTTTGCTATCCTTTCCCTGTTCTTCACTGATGAGGATGGATCACCTGGGTTTGTACATTGCTTCTAATCAAGCTGTTAGCAAGCCTCTGTGGCCATTCACACACTCTGGTTGTGTTTGCTTTGAAAAATATTGCAACATAATTTTCTAAATCCTTATTAAATGCTTTGACAAGTTCTTGATGTCACTTGGATGCCTTTGATACACATCTTTCTTAGACATCGAGAATCTTTATTAATTATCACTATTATGCTTTGACTTTTTTTTTAAATAGGTACTCTTATGATGATGTTTTCTGGTTGCAGTCACTGGTAACATAACTACTTTTTAAGTTACCCTTGTCATTTCAGTGTGGCTTTGTACAGAAAGTTTAAACAACTTCTGGCAATCACTTCATAACTGGAATCCAGATCCCTAGTTAACGAAAAGAAATCCACAACAGATAGTTAAGGCATGGAGTAAGGCAATAACAGCTCAAAGCAGAAGAAATTGATGGAATATATTTAGAAATAGCATTCAATAATGGCCTATCAGTGTTGGTCAGTAGATGTTGATAATAAATTTTCCTTCTCCAGGCAGCTGTTCCCAGCAGTCACTGATGGGTTCCACAGGATTTTCTACTCTTGGTCATTGTTTCCCAGTTCATATTAATATTGGCTGATCAACAGTCAGTCTCTGACCAACAGAAAGTCCTGGTCTGGTCATGGTCCTTGAATTCAGGATTGAATTTGTCATGCAGTTTCTTAAGTATCTATATTTGACATTTTCAGGGTTGTTTTTTTTTCCTCTTTGATAATATTAAATGTCTGCACATTCCCTATGGTGAACTGTATCCCCTGATCTCTGACAGTCCAACAGCCAAAGTAAAAAAAAACCCTACTATTAGAAAAATGATAAACTATTATGTTTATAATTGAATCTGCTCCTTATATACTATATAAAGAATTTTTTTGCCTAGTTATTTTAATTGGCTAGTTCCTCAGTGAGTATCCTAATCACGTAATCAGGCTCGAGTTATTAGCAGTGTCTGGTGTTCAATTAATTCTCTGCATTTCTGAATATATAATATGTCTTGTTTTTTAGTACTACTAGCTAGTACCTAATGTCTTCAGTTGCACAGCTATAATAAATTAGATCTAAGGTCTGTATGACACTGATTTAGCTTATTCTAGGAGGGTAGAAAATTAAAGAAGTTCTGCTTGTTCTGTAGTCATTTGTAGAAGTGGAGGGAGCAAGTGTTTTCTTAACTATTAACCTTCCATTATTTTCAGTTTTGTGGTCTTATGAATGTTCTATTTTTGTATCAAGCAATCATAATCATTTCACATTAATGTTTTTGCTTTGGTCTTATTAGGACTCCACATTTGGCTCTGACAACCAGAACTCCATGACAACTGTCCACACAAGAATAAAACTATCCACATCTTCACCATAATCAGAACTCCTGTATCACAACATACAGAAAACAATGTGTCAAATAGTCATATTACAGTTTCTACAAGAAACTTCTATGATGACTAGTAACATAATCAGGGCTTCTTTCTTATAATTGAAGTATTTTGATTGCCATAGGAATTCTCTACCTGTGCAATAATTGTAACATAGCATCAAATACCTGCAACATCACTACTTTGTGCAAAGTCAGAGGTGCATTACAGGGCTTCATACCAACATATTTTTATACAAATCTATAAACAAGAAGCACTCCATTCTTGGCTTAGTCAATTCCATGGCACCACCATACACTGATCCTGGTTTCTTCCTCAGCCCCTTGTTTCTGTATTACTCTGTGAAATCCATTTCTATGTAGCTCCATGACAAACGTGTAGAAGAGCTCCATGCCTTTCACTGACACACAAATCATTGATGTATCAGACATCTATCCCCTGTGGATGGAGGATAATCAAATCTCTATCAGAGAGATATATCCAAGACAACCATATAGAATCACAGAATTGCAGAATGGATGATGTTGAAAGGGATCTCTGGAGACTGTCTGGTTCACCGTCCCTGTGCAAAACAGGATCAGTTAGAGCAGGTTGCTCAGGGCCTCCCTAATTCAGGGGAGATGGAGACTCAAAAAATTCTCTGAGAAACCTGTTCCAGTGTTCTGGAAACAAATCTCTAAACTTGGCAGAGACATGGAATCCTGCCCATCTTGGCATAGACACTGTTCTTTGACACACAAATTAGTGGTCCATTGCTTATTGTTAGTGCATGCAGACATACACCCACACTCATCTGCAGAAAACCACTGCATCAGCTCTACAAATATCAGGAGTCAATGGCCATCTCTGACATGCAGAGGAACACAGCTCTGACCCAGGCAGACTTCTGTTCCTTTATCTTATACAGAGAGCTCCATCTCTGTTACTGCATATACAGACTCAGTGCCTACTCCTGACGTAGGCAGGTCCCCTTTCTAACACCTGGTCAGTTTCTACTGAGGTAGAATCGTGGCATGCTTAGAGAGAAACAAGAGTACTTTTCTGTTGCTGGCACAGGTTTCATGAAAATCACTGTCCTGGGAAGTACTCCAAACCCACATTGAGGCAGGTAGCTATCTAAGCACATTTTTTAAGTCTGCAGAGCTACCTAAAAATCTTATACTTACTAAAGTTAAATCTCAGTTTTTGAAAACTACTGGGAACTATCATCATCTGTCTATACCTGGGGCACCTGAAAAAACAAACATATTTGTATATTAAATACATGTCTGTGATACCTTGACCTGCATAACATTGTACCTATACGGATACATGCAAGTATATCTTCTGGTCACTAATACCAGCAGACAGTCTAACAGCTAGACTCAAACAAGACCATGTGCTGTAGCAATAGCTTTATCTTTTTTTATATCATTTTTGTATATCTGATATATCCAGAATATTTTCCTCTTCACTGATATCAAATGGCTCCATACTCCTTATGGATAGTAAACTGTATTCCCATCTCTGACTTTAGGGTTCATCCCCGACTTAGCTCTTTATTTCTAACATACGGAGGTTTACATGATCCCTCCTGTGATGTCCAGGATTGCTGCAACCTTTGAACAAATGCATCACTGCATGCCATCCTATGCATACGCAAAGATGCATCTACATCACTCTCAGTAGTTCACTATCAGATCTATCAGATTTTTGAGACTCCACTGTGGACCTGAAGTGTGTAGTTTTCTATCTGTTCCCTTGACACATTTAATATGAGTAAGGATACGACAGTACAACAGTGGAAATCCAGCTTCTGATTTATAGAAGGCTCTGTGTCCATCATTTAGATGAAAATGTAAATATGTAATAAGTACAAGACAACATGAATGGTTTTCCGTCTTATCCATTTTTCTGTTCTGTACAGGGATTTTTCTCCCTTTCTACCTTTAGGACATACCAGATCCTGTGTTCCCATCTTTGGGCTCCATTTCCATCTTTGTTGTAACAGGCTTCTGTTGAAATGTTGAACTTGTTGAAACTGGTTCCTTATGTCTGATGCACTCTAATCTCTATTTCTTACAAATAGAAAATGTCATCCCTTGGTCAGGGGTATTAAGGGGTCTATCTCTGTTTCTGAAATAGTTGGATCTTCATCTGTGCTTCTAAGAGATGAAATTTTGCCTTCAATTCTGACCTACTTAAGACTACAATTTTCACTCCTGACCAGTAGAAGTCTCTATCTCCACCTGAGGCTCTGTGCCCATCTCTGATATAGCAAAGTTCCAGACATAAACAGACATGCATCTCTATTTAGGTGTTGATAACAGATACACGTTTGTTCTTTCTACGGTTCCATAGGGATGCCGTGAGTCACTATTTGCCAGTAGGACTTGGTACTGCTGATGACCACCCTTTGAACATTGCAGCCCAGCCAATTTCACACCTGGCTTATCATACAATTATCCAGTCCATATCTCACCAAACTGGCCTTGCTCACATCAAAGTAAACAACCTTGACTTCTCTCATCAAGACAATGACTACCAAATCCAGTACAGAGGACTACTAAGATGGTCAGGAGCATATGAAATATAAGAAGAGGTTGAGAGAAATTATTTTCTTCAACCTTGGGAAGAAAAGGAAAGGAGAGAGGATACTCCTATCTTCAACTCCCTGATGAGAGGATGTAGAGAAAACAGAGCTAGATTATTCAGTGTTCAGTGTTCAGTGACAGGAAGAGATATAAAGGATATAAGGTTGCAAACCTGGAAATTCTGATTGAATATATGGAAAAAATGATTTTGTTGTGAGTATAGTCTATCACTGACAGATGTTTCATAGGAACTTCCACCCTTCAGGAGAAGGCTCTGAGCAACCTGCTTCAGGCAGACCTGCTTTGAGCAGGTAGTTGGACTACATGATCTCTGGAGGACTCTTTCAACATACATGGTGCCATGATTCTGTGATGTCTGAATATTCACAGAACTGAGATGATCAAAATCACAATCAAGTTTGTTTTCAGAACCTTGCACATAAGTGTAAGAGTTTTTCATGATCCTGGAAAGACTTATGAACATGCTTTAACTTTACAGAATTTGAACAGTATCCTTGATTTTATGGGATTAATTTACAGTGCTCTGAATAAAGTATGAGTATAAATCTTAACAGTTGTCTTCCTCCCTCTCCTCGTAAATGCAAATATGTGCTTATTCTTGAAGCATACGTATAATCCCTTTGGACTGTTCTCATTTTTAAATTTTAGTAGTAAATTGCAAGTAATATGAGATAAATCATGAAGCAGTGTAGGTTTTCTAACTTACGGTTCAATATATTTGGATAATTTCATTCTTTTTGAAGAATTAACAGACTTTTTTATCATTCAGGATATGGGAGAGAAAAGTTGAATAAATAGTTCCAAATTCAACCTCACTGCTTTGCCTTCTGATATGTTTCAGAAAAGAGTGCTTTAATTATGCAGAGGAAACACTTTGAACTTTCATTTTTTAGAAAAGCTGCAGTTAGAAAGAATAGAACAGGAACCTCTAAATTACAAAAAAACCCCAACACACTAGGATTTCAACTGAAACTTTGAAACTCCTTCTGAAGTCTGGTATAAAATACTTCCTGACTCTTTAAGAAGTTTTACCTAATGTCTTCCCCCAGCACTTCCATTTTCCAAGCAAATTTCACTGTTGGAAATCTGATCCAATGGTAAATTCACAGATTTAAAATAAGATTAGAAGACTGCCATTTTCTTCAGAACTGGAAATGAAGAGTCTAATCAAAGTATGTTTATCCTAAATATTTCCCTGGCTGATCACTTAAAATAGTCCTCAAGACTTTCACCATAACAGAATTAAATTGATTGGTTTATATGTTACCAATGAGTTCCTGCAGTGGTTATTTTTTCTTTTAATTGGCATAATCATAGATATTGCTCAGTTCTGACTGTTTAAATATAGCTAGAACTATAGAACAGTTTTCTTTAGGATTAGAGATACAGGTTTTGGGACTTTGGTATTTTCTATATGTTTAACCAAGCCTAGCTTTTTGGGAAAAAAAAAAAAAAAAAACACAAAAAACCCAAACTGAACACAAAAAGAAACATTTTGGAATTCTTGTTAATATGCAGCACATTCATTATTTTCTTCCCTAGTAATTTTGAATTCAAATCTAGCATTTTTCTGATAAAGACATGCAAATATTTTACTTATGGGCTTTTTTTTTTTAAGATGGCAAGTAATTTCCATGGAACAGTTGTCTCCTGCATCTGTGCATCCTTTTATTGCTAGCTGAAACTTTCGGAGTTATTCCCTCACTCAGACGAGTATATTTAAACTTTGACCTGTTTATCCATCTTTCTTCAAGATCTGAATGTTCTCTCTCCCATCTTCATTCATGACATATTTGTATGTTTATGTAACACATTGATGGGGGTATGGATGCCAGTTTTAATTCTTCCTACCTTTGCTGAGCCAAGCAGCCACCTCTGTGCTATGATCAAGCAACACCTTTGGAAGCAGAGACACCAGAGTGTTTTTTCAGTTGCTGATTTAGTACCAAGTAAGCAGCTGAACCAGATGACTGGCTGCATATAGATGTATGGTAAAATAATGAAGTCTTTAAAAGCTGTTAAAATGTGATAATGATAACAATAGCATAATTATACAGGCCAGTGGTTTTATAATGCTGAGCACATACTGGGCAATGTGGAGCATTCTCTCCCGTAAATAATAGGACCTGAAAATACGTAGGGAGGCATTCCACATTCTGCAGGACAAGGCCAATATGGTGAGATATGGTCTCTAACTGTTAACACTCCCAGAAAATTCAGGAATGCTGTCCTTTATTCTGAGAGCAAAAGAGACACGGGGAATGCAAGTTCCTTTCACATCTTATGTTGCAACATGTTAGAGATGTTTGAGATCTAGTTCTGTCAATCAGACTAAACCATGCTTCCTAACAGACATAATTAAATTGGCCTGGAGCTATAGCGGGAGAAAATAAGTTTCTTTCTAGGATAAAAATATACATTAATAGTTCTGTTGACAGCACTTAAAATATGATCTATTACTGGACTTAAGTGTATAAAACCATAAGCCTGTGAGTATTCCCACATGCTTGAGGTTCTTCATAGGCCTAAGAGCCTAGCTAATTCATGGCCCTAAGCATGTTACTGGATCATGGCCCAAGTAACTTAATTAAGTATACTAAAAATACCTATCATCGAAAAATTAAGAAATAAAATCAAAGCACTAACACCTTTTGTATCAGACAGAAAATCCATAGCTTTATTCACCACCATCAGCTTCCAACAATCTCCTCCCAATGTTTCCTTATTTCTCCCAGCCACTCTCTCACAACTGCCCCTCACCTTTCCACCCTTTGAAACTGTCACTGACTTTCCCAGACCCCTCAACGACCCCCTCAGCTTCCTTTACCCTCACAGCTCCTCAAACCACATTCTTCCTTTCAGCCCTGATATTGTACCTCTGCTAACCAAATTCTGAGCTCTTTCTTCCTCTCTTCCAGAACCAGCTCATTCGTCTCTCAAAAACTGAATTTAGCCCATGTTTCTGATGAGCACTGAGCTTGTTCTGTGTCAATGTTTTGAGCAAAAGCTGCCTTAGGTGTCCTGTCCAGTATTACTCAAACCCAGGTGTCCTAGAGTTAATTTTATTCATAGTAGCTAGTATGGGGCGATGTTTTGGATTTGTGCTGGAAACAGTGTTGATGATACAGGGAGGTTTTCATTATTGCTGAGCAGTGCTTATACAGGGTCAAGGCCTTCTCTGCTTCTCACCCCACCCCACCAGTGAGTAGGCTGGGGGTGCACAGGAAGCTGGGAGGGGAGACAGCCGGGACAGCTGACCCCAACTGACCAAAGGGGTATTCCACCCCATATGATGTCATGCTCAGCATAGAAAGCTGGGGGAAGAAGGAGGAAGGGGGGGACATTCGGAGTGATGGCGTTTGTCTTCCCAAGTAACCGTTACGTGTGATGGAGCCCTGCTTTCCTGGAGATGGCTGAACACCTGCCTGCCGATGGGAAGTAGGGAATTAATTCCTTGTTTTGCTTTGCTTGCATGCGCGGCTTTTGCTTTATCTAATAAACTGTCTTTATCTCAACCCACGAGTTTTCTCACTTTTACTCTTCTGATTCTCTCACCAGGGTGGAGTGAGCAAGCAGCTGTGTGGTGCTTAGTTGCCAGCTGGGGTTAAACCACAACACAAGGTTTTCTGGCTGATAAAGAAAGACTGGTGAACAGAAAAGACAAAACAAGGGAGATAGAGAGAAGAACAAGAGAGAGGAAAAGTATATATATTTTTAAAAGATACTAAATAAGATATTATAAAATAATCCCAAAGTTTTTGGTTTTAGAGCTGTATTACACCTTGGGATACTGATGAATAAGTAAACAACCCAGGCTTTTCCTGGGATTCCTCTATTAAAATAAGATCCCCATAATGCACAGATATGTACTATTACTTTTCTATGTTTTCTCACAGTTCTGACTGTCACAGTCTTTTCAGTAACAGTGCCTTATGAGCAGCATTCATCTAATCCTATAAAATTCTGACTTTTTGATATTGAAGAGTTGTCTGATTTTTGGAGAGCGATGTTGCCATCTGGGGCTGCATCAAGTCTGATGACACTAATATGGCTCTTAAGGTTGTAGACTAGTTTGCTTTTGCCTTAATATAATTAATTGAATCTTAAAGATTAAAATTCAATTTTTTTTTCCTGAAGAGTTTACAATATTTTTCTGACAAATCATTTAAAATACAAGGTTTAGACAACTTTTTTGGAAGGTAAGGTTTTCCCTCTGCGCTCTGTTTTTTTCTTTTAGCATACTATGAAGCTCTTTCACATATTTTGAGATGTCATGGTCTAAGTAAGTCATTTTGATTCATTGTTTGTCTCAGCCTTAATCCTTCTTTTCTACTGTTTCTTTTTTAGCCATTCCTAAGTCCATTCAATCACTGAAAAAATCTGGAAATTTAAAATCTGGATAATAAGCTAAATAACTGTATTTAAGCAGCAAATCATTTAAGGAGAATATGTCAATGTGTGATGGATAAAACTATGAAGAAAATTTGAAGAATTTCTTCTCTACGTAGCTTAAAAGTAGAAATAAGGATGTGTGAACATGAGAAGAGGAAAGCTTTACCTAACTAGAGTGGAAGCAGTTACATTTCTTCACTGGACAATAGTCTGCCAAGTGAAAATAAACCTTCTTCAATGCTTGTGACAATTACAATTGCAATTTGACAAGTCCTGGGAAATGTGATCAATCCTCATTAGGGGAAATAATCCCATTATCAGTCTGGGGAAAATGAAAAGTGGTTACTTCTTATGGCTGCTCTGATGCTACTTTCCACCCCTGCTTTGCCGAAGTGCCATAAATTAGAAGATGTATTCTGGTTGGTATCACAGCATAACATCCATACCTTCATAGCAGTTCCTCTGCATGTGTGCTCCTTTAGCGTTAGTCTTAGATACAGTCCCATACATTTCACATATCATCATCTCCATAAAATGGAGTCCAGTTGTCTTATCCTGACCCAGTTCCATTTGTGTTCTTAAAGGGTCTCCTCTGTAGCCTTGGACTTCCAGACTTTCCACTTTTTGCTTATTAGCTCTTCATGTTTCTTCAAATCTGAGTCTGTGGCTTCAGCAATTTGTTTTTTCACATTCAGTGAGTCCAGAATAATGTAAGGTCCTATTAGAGATCTATCAATCCTGAAAGACAGACAAGCAGCAGAAATTTATTTAGTATCACAAAATAGCTTTTTTTAAAAACAAACTAAAATTTAGTAGTCAACTGCAAGACAATATCTATGTATTGCAGGGGAAATTCGTGAAGAATGGTTCATATACTTGCCAGGTGGCAATATTAACAGAAGTGTCAAAATTTTCTTTTATGCGTAGTAGCCAGTTCTTAAAATGGCATCATGACGCATCAGTGGTAGGTTCGGGGTTTTTTTTTCAGATATTATTTATATATTTTTACACTGGTTATTCAAGATATCTTCATTTCTCTTTTTTTTTTTTTAATCACTGAGGTACCCAGTTCACCCAGTTCAGGCTGATATTCCATGAGATTTCTCTCATATCAAACTCAATAGTTTACTTACCAATCCTCTTTTTATCAGATTTCAGAAAAGAAATTAAACTCTTCAGGCATAGTAGGTACAGTAAAACAGTAAGTTTAACAGAGTCAAACATTCTTTTCCCAAAAATACAAATTTTTTTTTTCAGATTCTGTGCAATATGTCACTTGGGTCAAATACTGGCTTGTAACTTGGCAGACTCAAAGATTCCATGAACTAAAACAGGTTCAGACACCTGGTTGGGATTCACATCGCCAGATATAAAATCTGTAATGCAAATATGTATGTCTGAGTGAGTTATGTTCCTTCATAGTTTGACTGGGAATAAACTTTTATAGTTTAACTGGGAAAAAGAACATGTCAAAGGAGGGTTTCATCTCATTGCAAAGTACCTGCCTAAAATAGGTCAGATGAAAAATGCTCTGTAGGTGTCTAATTTTAGATGAGGTGAATCATGCCCTGATTCATTAGGAGGCATGAGTAAGCTGTGGATTGCCCATTAACTCAACTGTAATTTAGCCAGGTGCTTGACTGACTGAAAGAGATAAAAATTGGATGTTTTTGAAAATGAAGTCCTAATATGGCCAGATGAAGTAATGTTAAGCAATGGCAAGCAGAAAAGATGGTCAGACATACGAATGAGATGAGATAATATCATTAGGTATCAGATTGCCTATTAGCTTAGACACAGTTAAAGTAAATTTTTAGCTCAGTTTGGATCGTCTTATAGTTTAGACAGTTGTTTGGACTTACTCTCAGTTTGCCTATACTGTTTTATCCATCCTTAATTCAATCTCTGTCAGAAATCAGCATGCATCACTTCTTTTTTGGAACAGGAATCTATCAACTTATAGCTTTGTCACAAGAATATCCATCTCCATTCAGTCCAGTGTTCATTCCCGTTTGTATTGTACAGAGGCTTCTGATTATCCTTAATTATTATGTAATAAGATTATAATAATAACATTGTAGCTTTATGGCAGCAAACCTCATGTTTACTGCTCTTCTTGTATCTTACATAAACAAGGAGAAAGCCTTTGAATTCGTATCTGTTCTTTGAATTTGTACTTGTTTTTCTTGTTCTTTTCATTCTTTAGTATTCAGTAACTCTTCACTTTTTAAATGTTATTTGCTGCATTTAGAAACAAAGGCAGACTTTCTGCTGACTTATATATACCACTTGTGGTAGGTTTTTCATAATGAATTATTATCCATAAAATGGACACAAGCCCCAGTTTCACATTATAGGAAGGAGACAAATGAAAAATAGGGTTTTGTTCATAACACAGTGTTAACAACAATTACATTATTTTTTTATTGGAACATGGGAAAAAATGAATTAAAAACCTTAGTTCCACTCCACAGAGCACACTCACATATCAGTTTTGGAAATCAAAAACAAAATATAACTGTGTGTAGACAGAAAACAAAATCCAAGTCATTTTAATGTAGAATGCTAGTGTTGGGATCATTTTAGGAGTCTGTCTTTGTCAACATTAAAAAATGTACTTATGTTGTTTATCAGCTTAATGATACTACTGGGTCTGTCAAACAAGCAAAAATGTCAAATAAGATTCAAATTTAAATGCTACTGCTTTGTAATTTTTTTTAATTTTCATTTATTCTACTATTTTTCTTTAACACTTCTTTTGATGTTAGTAAGCTTCTTTCTCTGCTTAAAAAAAGGAAATGTCTTTTGTGAATTAGTCACTGATAACTAGGAAGTGGACTGTAGCAACCCAACTTGATGGGAAACACAATGGCAACTGGCAGGATTGCGAACAAATCTATATACATAATGTAATATTAATGTGATTGTGCAGTGTATAACCCCAGCTGATGGTTTGGAAGGTCTAAAATAAATTTAAAAAAGAATCAATGAGCCAAAACAACAAAACGCTCTTCTACATAGTGGGACGGAGAACAGATGAATTATTTTTACATGATTTTGTAAAAGTAGTAGATTAACTCTACTGTCCTACTGCTTCCTAAATAATTGGGCATTAGTTCTGTGATGGTTTAAATAATCTTACATCCTGAAACAAAACTATGTGTTCATATTTCATGAAGTTAAACATGTTGTAGCAACATATCATTATATAGTAATCCTTCTCCAATTCATTCATCATAGATTACAAAATAACGGTATGATCAGATATTACAGCTTAGTCTTACTTGCCAGACATGAGTTGAATTACATTAGTAGATAGGTTATCAGCTGTTTGCAATGGCTAACAGTCCCCGTTAAGCTTGAGCACTGAGAAGTTGGAATGAGGGTTTCATCTGAAATTTTAGCATTTTAAATTTGAATTAAAACATAGCAAACCATCCATAAAACCTCACGCCAGGAACAATCACTTAGAGTGAATCTAAAATGAAAAGTAGTCCATAAAATTCAAAAAGCAGGTAAATAAAACTGATGTTAGCTTTGTATTTTCGCTGCTTCTAACCTTTGAGTAGAATCCATCTTTGTCTGCTTCTTTTAATACTTAATCATGTTGAATTGTGGTTTAATTGTCATTTGAGTTTGTCTGACTTTAAATTGTAGAACAGTGACACTGTACAATCTATTGGCTACTTAAACACAGTTTTTTCACTTTTCTTCTTTATAGTTTAAGAATGAACAATTAGAGAGAATGTATAGCTTAATGATCTCCGCTTTGTATAGCCTAATGATCCTCCCTTTGTACAGCCTAATGGTCCCCACTTTAAAACTTGTAATTTGCTTTCCCTTTCTCATATTAGGTGGATGGGCTGGATTTTCAAAAGTGCACATGTGATTTAAAACCTTTAATCCTACTGACTTTGCATTATATGTGTTTAGTATTCTTCATGTTTCAATCAAATTAGGACTAGAACAATAAGAAAAGACATGATGAATTCATGCTAGATTATGTATTTCCAAGTCTTTACTGGCATCATAATAAAATATATTTGTATATCTCTAAAATAAAATAACATGCCTTATCATGTGTTTGTGTTAAACTGTTGCATCAGTTTGATATTTCAGGAGAGAAAATATTGTGTTTTCATTGCCTCTGTAGTCTATTGCTCTGAAAAAATGATGTTCCATTCTTAAAAAAAAATCAGTGGATTAAATCCATCCTTCTGAATTTATATTTAAATTGTGTTCAAATTAAATCGCTGTAACATAACTTTCTTTTCTATTTCATGGAAAAACTACACTTAACCTGGAAAAAAAGAACTATCACGTTTCATCCAGAAAACATTATTATTGTCTCAGATGAGTCTTACTTAATCTAGAGGAAACAATGGCAATGTCTCTGGGAAGAAAATGGCCACTGAGGGGGAAAAAAATCTTTAAAAACAAAACATAAAGGTTGCAAGAATAAAATAAGGTTAATATTAAACTCAGAAAAAAATTATGGACTGGTAGAATGTAAAATTCTTCTGGCATGAATGTTTGCAAGATGAAAAGTGCTGATTTAGATTTGGTACAAGATCACATTCAGACTACTTCTAGTTATGCAAAAAAAGATTGACAATTCCCAAGTGTCTTTATTTCTAGGAATTTGTTTGAAAATGGAAAGCAGAAGAATGGCTTTCTTTACTAGAAACCACATTGCAAGGATGATTACAAATAAAAATATCAAATAAGTTGTTAACTCAGTCCCTACTATTAGTTCCACTAGTGCATTATAGAGTCACAGCTTTAACCTGGAAGTCAGTCTGAAGAGGAAAAAAAAAGAAGGAAATCCAAAACAAATCTAAGAGTACACTGAGAATTAGTCAGAAGCATCCCACTATGTTTTTTGAAGCAATTACTGAGGACATATGCCACTCTCCACGCTTCTGTCCTTCACAAGCCTTGGATAGAAAAACTCTGAAAAACTAGCTCAGATCAGCAGCACAGTTTTGGTGCAGACACCCACATGATCTTCACTTATCATTTGATGGTTTATTTTGAAAAGTAGTTTTAGTGTGTACAAACTAGATTCCTTTCTGACGAAATTAAAATGGAAGATCTACCACCACACTCCTGTCTCTAATAGAGATTTAATGGTGCAAACTGGTGATTAGTCTTTCAGACAATTTCAGAGTATGCACATGGTGGGGATATTCAGCCCAGGAGACCTGAATAAGTGTAGGGGCCGCTGCCATAACTGTTGCCATTTGCTCATCTGCTCCTTCTGCACCTGGTTTGCTCCTCTATAGACACAGCCATTAACACCCACCCTGTGTCACATTCTCCATTCACTTGGAAAACAGTTCAAAAAGTACAAGGAAATAGCTTAAGCATTCAGGCGTTCACACCTAGGACAGGTTAATTGTATGGATGGATCTCTCTACCTTAATGTCTATTTCTGCCATATCTCAAAAAGTTAGAAAAGATTATGTCAGATAAGCAAGACCTGTGAGTTTTGGGTCTCAGGTTTCTCATCTCCTAAAGATCCGGATTTTGTTTGTTTGCCTGTTTTCTTACAGTGTTTTTATATATTCTTGTCAGTCATTTGCTTGCTTGCTTTTCTGTTTCACAGTTACATATATCAAGGGTTGTGTGGGAGACATGAGCTGTACATTTTTATTGTTTGCAACACGTGGCAGATCCTCTCCACAACCATGTAGCATTAACCATTCCTGACATCTGTTCCTCACTGTGCAGCCCAGAAGAGCAACAGTCTTGGATTCATGCTGCTGTCTTTAAAAGCTTGGAATATGCTGTCTAGCACTAGTATTTGGATGAGTGCTACTAAATCTGTCTTGCTAATGATTTCTGTTGAAACCAACCTTAAGTAAATAAATTTACTTGGAATGAGGTTGCAGAAGATGAAGATGTACCCAGGCCTGGCAAAAGAAGACTGACCTTGTTTTGAAAGCATCCTTAGAAGAAATTTTTCTTCACTGTTCTGTTCATTTCTTTCTTACTATATGTGCTTTTATCTACAGAAAAGGGGAAGCATCTGACATATGTCTTCCTATCGGTCTCTGCATACTGTACTAGATAAATATAAATACTACACCAGCAGAAAATTTCCATTCCCACATTTTCTTATTTAATTTCCTAATTATTCTATACACAATGGCTGCCAGGCAATCACAGTTTTTTCTCTACTGTACTGCTGATTCTAACATCTTTTGTTTATCATCAATTTGAAGTCCTCAGGAGAGAGAGGAATATTTCTACAAAAAATTTCTTTAATACTTGATGTGTATATATATTTTTTTGAGCACATGGATTGAAAACTGGCTGAATGACCAAACCCAGAGGGCGATACAAGGTGGCAAAAAGTCTAGTTGGAGGCCAGTAACTAGTAGTGTACCCCAGGGGTCTATACTGGGTCCAGTCCTGTTTAACACCTTCATTAATCATTTGTATGATGGGGCAGAGTGTATCCTCAGCAAGTTTGCAGATGACACAAAACCAGGAGGAGTGACTGATACACCAGAGAGTGGTGCTGCCATCTAGAGGGACCTCAACAGGCTGGAGAAATGGTATTACAGGAACCTCATGAAGTTCAACAAGGAGAAGTGCAAAGTCCTACTCCTGGGGAGGAACAACCACAGGCACCAACATATGCTGGGGGCCACCCAGCTGGGAAGCAGCTTGGCAGAAAAGGATCTGGGGGTCCTGGTGGACACCAAGTTGAACATGAGCCAGCAACATGCCCTAGCTGCAAAGAAGGCTAGTGGTATCCTGGGCTGCATTAGGCAAAGTATTGCCAGCAGGTCAAGGCAGGTGATCCTTCCCTTCTTCTCAGCCCTGGTGAGGCCACACCTGGAATATTTTGTCTAGTGCTGGGCTCCCCAGTACAAAAGAGATATGGGCATACTGGATAGAGTCTAACCAAGGGCCGTGAAGATGATGAAGGGACTTTTCTTCTGTAAGGAAAGGCTGAGAGAGATGGGACTTCTTAGCCTAGAGAAGAGAAGGCTCATGGGGGACCTTATGAATGTATATAAATACCTGGAAGGAGGGTGCAAAGAGGATGGAGCCAGGCCCTTTTCAGTGGTGCCCAGTGCCAGGACCAGAGACAATGGGCACAAACTCAAACACAGGAGTCCCTCTGAACAGCAGGAAACAATTTTTTACTGTGAGGGTGACTGAGCACTGGCACAGCTTGTCCAGAGAGGTTGTGGAGTCTCCCACCTTGGAGATATTCAAAAGCCATCTGGACATGGTCCTGGGCTCGACATGGCCCTGCTGTAGCAGGGGGTTGGACCAGATGGTCTCCAGAGGTCCCTTCTACCCTCAACACTGGCCTGGCTGGCTTAGAAAGACAGTATCTCTATTGATTAACTCAAGGAAGGCT
The DNA here is from genome assembly GCF_964195595.1 of Calonectris borealis. Lineage (NCBI taxonomy): Eukaryota > Metazoa > Chordata > Aves > Procellariiformes > Procellariidae > Calonectris > Calonectris borealis. The sequence continues at coordinate 207,262,555 of NC_134312.1, forward strand.
ATTTAAACAACCAGTTGATCTACTTAATTGATATAGCCAGCTGATCCACTGATACAGCTGTCTATCTAAACCAAAGGTTACTCTCTGGTCCTCTGTGTATTCAGATAAGTTCAGCTTTCTTTGTAACAATCAAGCACTCCTGAGTCAGGTTCCTCCCTGAGCTTGCCCGGAGCATGGTCCTTGCCAGTCTCCTCTGAGCCTTCTCCCATTGTGGAGATTTGTTGATTGATCACAATAGTTCCAGTAAATGTGCCCTGGAAAAAAGTATTTTGCAATAGCTAAACCATTGAGACCACAGAGGAAATAGCTGTAAGAAAGGACAATGGCACAAATACCTGAAGAGAAAACTCTAATACATATTGGAGAGATTTGTTTATTTTTGAGTAGACAAGTGATTTAAATACAAAACCAAATGAAAAAAAGCAAACAAACAAACAAAATCTGTCATGAGATTTATTATCATGTTCTGTTAAAATTTTTTCTAAAAGCTCAGATGTGAATATAATGGCCATAAACAACTAAATTTTTTTTCAGATTGGAAAAATTGTTTTTCCCATCTAACAGTGATTTACAGCAAAACTGGAAGACTTCAGGCCACCTTGCAAATTCTATCATGTCTAAATATTAAGGTTTAGGACTAAAAGGGGTCTCCGATTTAAAACTGGTATATTGCAACTTTATTTGTGGGCTCATTTTTGTAACCTTGCACAACCCTGAAATTTCCACAGCATTTCACAGAATAATGATAGCCAATACACATAACTTCTTTTGCAAGCTTATAAATTTAATTTGTGGGAAACAACAATATGCTTAATGGACTATAGCTTTGGAATGTATATAAATACATAAAGCCTTAGATATGACAGGGGAACACAGGTAAATCATTCATCTTCTGTTTATGAGCTAGATTAACATTAAAAATTACTCAGAGTTTTGCCCCACATTTCTTTTAATCTCTTTTCAGGTTTCTAAAATATGTCTATATGTCTGTTTTCACCATTTTTCCACCCCTTTCTGCTAGGTAGGAATATTTAAACAGTCATGAAAATCATAATTTTGAAAGTCAATAGAACACACTGAACACAGAAAGTCACTTAGGTCTGTTAGAAATTTCCCGGTTTAGTCCATGTCTTCTCCATAGATTGAGTCTGTGTTTAAAATTGGGATATTTGTCCCTAACAAGTCTCACCCCCTTTTTGCTTATTAAACTTTTTGATGCCGAAGTCTTTACAAACTGCTTTCGTTATCCACTATGTACAGTTGATAAGATCAAGTCAATAGTCTTTGGAGATTTCTAATCATTATTACTTTCCTTTTAGTCATTTCATGTTATCCATAATGCCTACAGAGCAGAAAAGACTTTGATTTAATGTTTTATTCAAAGGACAAATCCTTCAGCACGATAACAGTCCCTAATGGAGGGTAGATATTAGTAGATGTAAAATGTCCAGTTTATTGCAGCCACGGATGTAAATTTACTTTGACCCTTTCAGCCTGGAGGTGAAGGAGCTTTCTATTAATAGCCAGTTACAAAACTCACAGTACTATTAGTGTTTTTGACATCCTTTCTTACTCTGATTATTGATTATATATCCATGCAACTACTTTACCATCTACACTCTGTTGACGTTCTAAAAATATGTTATTGTCTTTTGCTCTCACTGAGATATATATTAATAAATACAGTGCATTTATTGTTTTCCTCATATTTTCATAATTGTGTCTACCCTATTTCATTACATTTGTTCTCTAAATATGTGAAGAGTACAGGTCACAGAACCAACAGATATAGAACTCACTAATTTAAGGAGAGAAATGAAGTGGCCTTAGATGTAGTTGTCATCAATATGGCTGAGACCATGAGATCTCTAAACTCTGAGGCGTTTGTATTCGCTTTAATGGAAGCAGAGTAAGCCCTAAGTTGAGGAATTTATGAATGTTCTCCTAAATGTTCTGTTTCTATTCAATGAGATTATTCAGAAAAGTCTTGCTGCTGCTAGAGAAGCTTTAGGCCTTTGTATTAGAAAGTCTTACTGCACTCAGATCTGACTGCCAGTGTATATCCTTAACTTTGGGAAGACAATTCATGACTGGCTTTGGTGAAATGATTTACAGCCTGAAAGAAGGGCAAATGATTTCCACATTGGATTCACAGTTCTTAATAGGTTGAAAGGTTGAAAGGTTCCCATGCAAGAACTGTATCAAATGGAGAACTGGAACTTTATAAAATGTCAAAGTGTGATTTTACTTGTATGAGTGATGGGATGTCCCATTTGCTTGAGTAGCAGAAACACTGGTGGTTTTGCTAATACGGCCCATCCCATGTGTAACACAGCAACAACTAAGAACCAATACTTCGAATACCAGTTTAAACACGAGACACTCATCCAATACGTTCTTATCCACAAGAAAATTTACCTTAAATAAATGACACTGTCACCAGACTGCACAGTACTACTGTCAAGATAGTGCACATAAGTAGTTCATAATATGCTTACAATTTCATGAACCATTTAAAGGAACTGATTCTAAATATCTATATTTTAGTGTAGCTGACATACTGTCATGGTTTAACCCCAGCCAGCAACTAAGCCCCACACAGCCACTTGCTCACTCCCCACTGGTGGGATGGGGGAGAGAATCGGAAGAGTAAAAGTGAGAAAACTCGTGGGTTGAAATAAAGACAGTTTAATAGGTAAAGCAAAAGCCACACACACAAGCAAAGCAAAACAAGGAATTAATTCACTGCTTCCCATTGGCAGGCAGGTGTTCAGCCATCTCCAGGAAAGCAGGGCTCCATCATGTGTAACTGTTACTTGGGAAGGCAAACGCCATCACTCTGAATGTCCCCTCCTTCCTTCTTCTCCCCCCAGCTTTATATGCTGAGCATGATGTCATATGGTATGGAAGACCCCTTTGGTCAGTTGGGGTCAGCTGTCCCGGCTGTGTCCCCTCCCAGTTTCTTGTGCACCCCCAGCCTCCTCGCTGGTGGGGTGGGGTGAGGAGCAGAAAAGTCCTTGACTCTGTGTAAGCACTGCTCAGTGGTAATGAAAACATCCCTGTGTTATCAACATTGTTTCCAGCACAAATCCAAAACACAGCCCCATACTAGCTACTGTGAAGAAAATTAACCGTATCCCAGCCAAAACCAGCACACTACATGATATCAAAATCATTCCTCTTAGTGTATGCAGCATAAAAGAGAAAACAAAAATGTTGCATTTTCATTTCCCCCATTCTCTGATGGTCTGGCGGTAAATGTGATGTTACCCATAACAGAGTAAGAACACATATTTGCTTTTGCTCTGCTGTCTTATCTAAAACTCTCCCAGGCTCTGTGTTTAGCTTAAGAGATGGTGCAGGGATAGGAATATCCTTAGGAGAGTTTTGTGTTTGTTCTTTTACAGTCTTTAGTTGATTAGTTATTAGCAGGTAACAAAGTATTACACCAGGAACTCCATCGTCACTTTCTCTTTATAGTGGAAATAATTAACAAGGTCCCAATTTTCAGTTAATTGTTTAGTTTAAACATATTACACTCATACATTTTTACTACAGTGTTTTACCTTCTTATCATTTTTGAATATCATATGTCAGAGTAAAGCCTGAAATAAACTACAGTTTATGCTTAATGGTGTGGGAGTAATTACCCAAACTGGTATATGATTTACATAGCACATGTTGTGTTACAAGGTACAGTCCGTGTCTCAAATTATTTCTTCTGTAAAATGTTTACTACTTCAGTGGTTACCAATGTTGGAAGAGCTTGCTATAATTAATTTTAGACCAATTTGTCTAGTAAGCATGGTTTCTTTTTATGTTAATCCTTTTGAAGCATTCTTTCCTTTAATTTTCCTTCTATATTTTTATGCCTAAAATAATTATAAAGTAAATACTGGGTTTTCAAAAGTTCTCAGAAGGTTCTCAAATACTGTAATGATGAACTGTTACACAATACACATATAGTGAGAAGAGGGAGGAAAAGGGAAGGAAAGGAGAGTAGGAGGGGAGGGGAGGGGAGGGGAGGGGAGGGGAGGGGAGGGGAGGGGAGGGGAGGGGAGGGGAGGGGAGGGGAGGGGAAGGGAGGGAAGGGGAGGGGAGAGAGTCTTGGATCTCACCGTAGATATGAGTCATGATAGGGTTTTTTAAATTGCTTTTGAAAAGCCCACAATTATTTAATTGTAAGTAATTAAGTATCTTTTTTTTTCTGTTTGGTTTGGGTTTTTTTTTTTACTTTTATTTCAGTATCCATTTTTCACACTTTGGTCCAGCCAATTATTTTTAAATTTTAGTATGAAATTTGTATTTATTTATACTTATTACCATAATATAAAATGTCTGTCTATTGTTTGTTATGGTTCTGTACTATTTACCACAATTCAGGACATGATTTGAAGTAATGCTTATGAACAAAGATATATTTTCTCATGAACAGAAGGTTTATTTGTTGAATGCCATATACTATAAATGTTTAGCATGTAGAATCTGTCTATATGTTTAAAGAAATGTTGGGACATATTTTTTACATGTCCACCCTCAACATGCCTGTTGAGAATTGTTATATGATATTAAAAAATGTTTAAAACAATTTCTCAGAGCACAATGAGAGGAAGAAACAGAGAAATTATGTCTGTGCTTTTGAGACTCACAACTTCTGCTAGATGTTAAAACAAGCCCTAAGAGATGAACCCACTAGAGAAAGACAATTCTATTTCATGACAACTTCAGACATTTCAGGTCACAAACTAGATTCTTTTTGACAAAATTAAACCAGAAGGTTTATTCCAGGAGGGTACTTAACGCATTTCAACTGCTAAAGGGTGCTCAGTCTAACTCAGCAGACTAAAACCACTCCAGAGTAAAGTCTTAAGAAATACATGTAATGTAGACATTAAGTCCTTGATGGGAACTGTTTGGCTCTACAAACCCACCCTTGTTGGGCCACATAACTTGCTACCATAAACAGAGCTACAGTCTTAAAACAGAGTCCACGGAAGCTTACAGATACCACTTGCGAACCAAGTTCTTCCGTTATGAGTTTTTGGCCCAACATTCTTTAAATCCATGCTAACACAAAAGACATCTGATCTGATGTTGCATGAAAGGGCCAGAAACTATAAAACAGGGATATAACCACAGGGAACTTCAGCCATTCACATTATGTGATTCCTATATTACCCATCAGGCCAAACCCCTTTGATTCTCCAGATGGTCCCATCCACTGATGTGTGTTGCAATGCTTTGCTTTTTTATAGAACACGATGCCTTTTATAGCTATCTCTATGCAATTTAAAATAGATTATAAATAAAACTCATACTAGAAAGATATGCTTGATCAAAGTAGAAAACAGACTATTGTGACTAATACCATTTGGACGTTTATGGGTATCCACTTCTGCTTGAATATCCTAAGATCAAATCTGAAAAAGTGATGAAAATCATAATAATTTTTTGGATATTTTTTACTGTAAAATCAACTTGCAGTTTAATCTGTACATGCATAATATCAGACCAAATATATGGGTACAAACATACATATCTATTTATGCTATATCAGTGAATAATTTGTTGCACTTGTCAAATAACAGGAAAAAATAGAACTACTTTTACTAATTTCTGGTTTGTATCATACTTAAAAGGTCACTGAAATAACTTGAAAATATCATAAATCGTGAGAAAATACAACTGTCAAATTTTCCATAAGAGAACACTTACCCACATAAGCTTTGACTTTACAGAAAGCAAAAGATTTTTATTTCGAGACCTCAAATCTTTTGCTGTACAGTCAGAAAACAAGAGCAAGAGAAATTTTTCAAAGGAAAAACAATCAGGGATTTTTATTTAAATATGCTCCTTGCCTTTACCATTCCTTATGATCTTCCTTCTTGTTTTCTAAATTACAGTAGTTTTACTGGGGGTTTTTTAAGTGATAATCCATTTGTCAATCTTAGGCCAATCATGTTCTCCATACTGTTGCAAATGTGAACAAGAATACCATCACTTCATCTGGTGGGTTGAATTTATGCCTAAATATATTATCTGAACACATAAACATAGATACACATACACATGGAAAACATTGAAAGATTAGAAGTAATATTTCATTTCATAATTTCCAAAGAAGGTATAGAATCTTAGACTTAGGTGCAAGTTTTAATAGCATTTGCTATTTTCTGAATGAAAAATCTTACAAGAAGTGAGTGAAGTACAGTAAGTGAATGCATTTTTAAGCTTCATTTCAGTAAAAAGTTTGTAATACAATTAAACTGAACAATATGCAGAAAGAAGTAATCAACATGATACTACAATATGATTTTTTATTATTAGATCATGTAATCTTTTCATATATTCTTTTTTTTTCTCAGTTGTATATGTTGAAAATGTGCATGGAAAAAAAAAATTGCCCATAGCACAGTAGACAATGGTGATTAACATACAAATAAAAACAGGTTAGGGTGTACATATTCCTTGACCATTGTTTGGTTTGTTAAGCCTGAACTGAACTTCAGATTTGCAAGAGATATTGAAGATTTGAAATTAACAGCCATCATGAGAAAAACTCTAGAGGTTCATTCACCCTTAAAATCTAGCTTAATGATGTCTAAAAATTTTTTTATCGACGGTAAAAAATCCAATAGAGTTCCTATAAAAAGAGTGTCCCCTGAGTAGAGAAACTATTGGAAATGACAGAAATTAAATCAAGCTTATGAAATATTTAGACACATTCCAAGGTGAATTTGTTTCAATGAATATCAGCTATTAGACCAGGTAATGGAAGAAGGAGAAGATTGAAAGAAATGTATACAATTAATAAATTTAGCATTTTCATAAAAAGGGAGGGACTTTATTTAATCAGGAAATATGCTAAACATTTTGTGAAATCCTGACTAACTGGATGCAGAAGCATAAGGAATGAAAGAGTTATTGCAAAGAGCAGTATAGATGTGTAAGCAGTAGATTGCCATTGCAGACTCATAGTTACCAAACACAAAATCTGATACATTTCAGATTTACAAAAAAAAATCACAAACCACTTTAATTACTTGCAAATGCTCTTGATGTCTTGTCTTCTTCATGTGCCTTGCAAAAATGGATGATTTGTAGATAGTAATTTTTATGTATCTCCTTTAACAACTGTATTATACACTAGGAAAAGATAGCATATTTATCCAGCTTAACAGGCCACTCTGGGAGCAGTGATAGCAGAAAAATCCACCTGAAGCAAGCAGGGATTTTGATGTTCTGTATATGTGAAGCTGACATTGTTTTGGGGTCATAAGAAGAGCTACTGAACAGCTTGTATGGAAGTGAATATTACAGTTAGAAAGGAGTATTTCATGTAGAGGACTCTCACATAGAGAATTAAGTGCTTTTATCCCTACCTAATTAAAATTTCATTTTAGCAAAGCAAAGACTGTAACCTAAGTTACTGATAATTGTTCTTTTTGATAGAAATTCAAGGGTGTTCTGCTTCAATACATTGCAGAGGTTTTCTTTATGCTCTAGGGTATGTCAAGACGTACACAAACATGAGAACTGAAAATTACTATATTGAATAATTGTCTCTACAAATGAAAAAAAAACAAAAAAAACCAAGCGATGGAAATCTAGGAGCTAAGCTACAGCTTTTTCTACTTGTGCTGGTTTTGGCTGGGATACGGTTAATTTTCTTCATAGTGGCTGCTACAGGGCTATGTTTTGTATTTGTGCTGGAAACAGTGTTGATGACACAGGGAGGTTTTCGTTCCTGCTGAGCAGTGCTTACACAGAGTCAAGGACTTTTCTGCTCCTCACCCCACCCCACCAGCGAGGAGGTTGGGGGTGCACAAGAAACTGGGAGGGGACACAGCCGGGACAGCTGACCCCAACTGACCAAAGGGGTCTTCCATACCATATGACATCATGCTCAGCACATAAAGCTGGGGGGAGAAGAAGGAAGGGGGGACTTTCGGAGTGATGGCGTTTGTCTTCCCAAGTAACCGTTACATGTGATGGAGCCCTGCTTTCCTGGAGATGGCTGAACACCTGCCTGCCGGTGGGAAGTAGGGAATGAATTCCTTGTTTTGCTTTGCTTGTGTGTGTGGCTTTTGCTTTACCTATTAAACTGTCTTTATCTCAACCCACAGGTTTTCTCACTTTTACCCTTTCGAATCTCTCCCCCATCCCACTAGGGTGGAGAGAGTGAGCGGCTGCGTGGGGCTTAGTTGCTGGCTGGGGTTAAACCATGACAGTACTTCTGTTTACTTCTGTAAACTTAAGTTATAATTTTAAGGGATCCTCTTCATCTATATGCTGTTTACAGACAGAAGCTTGTAGCATCCTTTTGGGTTCATTTAGCAGCCAGCAAAGTCCGTTTATACCTGTTAAGATCATGCCACTCAAATGTAACTAGTTTTCTGTTTCTTAACATCCATTTACCAAAAAGTCTGTTCTGCAAGTAAGTGGAAATGAATATGTAGAGCAATCAGACAGTCCTCCAGAAAGGGCTGCCAGAGCTTCGGAAGAAACCTCTCAGCTCCTTGTGATTTACCCCATCACCAGAGATTACCACGCTCATTGTTCACTTGTGAAACAGTGTGTCGTCTTCTCACATACTTCTGTGTGAAATCATCCAGGTTTCTGGCTATTGTTGAAGGTGCTTAAACTGAGTTTTCACAAGCAAATGAGAAGCACTACAAACTCTTGCTCTTTACATTGCCCACAGGAATAGCAGAGAGAGGAACAGCTACTCCTTCCTACTTGGGTGGGTGGCATCTTAAATGCTCAAAGATTTCTGCAGCAATCGTGTCTGTGTGGTTGCACGTTTGAGGCTGCTCTCATATAGACACAGTAGGTCAAGTTTTATCTCACCCTGGGCACACAAAATGATCCCGTTGAGTACAAACAATCTTAAGAGTGCTTTGAACACCTAGTAACAATAGTCTGCATGCTTTTTTTGATCAGTAAATCACACACACATTTCTCAAGGAATGCTCTGAATGCTTATTAGCCACTTAAAACTGCAAAAGCTACAGATGACACAGTTCTGTGGCGTAGACATGGTCCATGTCCTGTAACTTGTAAAGCAGAGACTTAAAATGACTCATTGAAAATTATGTTCATGGACACTTTTGTACCAAGAATTGCAACCTTATTCAGCATAACAAAATTAAAGTGATATTGTCATTAATGATATATTTAACTGTGCACTCAAGGATTTTCTGAATTAAGGCCATGGCAAGCGTGCTGATTTCTGTACTTTTTTACATATATATTTGCTGCATTATTTATTTTAAACTATAATTAATATACAATCTAGCAATACGTAGATATATATAAAAAGAGAAGATAAAGTAAAATAAAAATTAAGTTAATCTAACACCTTAAATAAGTGCTTTTGTTTCAGCAAAACAGTAAAATATTATCAAATAACATGTCTGTGAAATAAAATAAAACATTCTTGTCTGTGTATAGGAACCTTGGAAAAAACCCTTCTGTAAGAAAATTCAACGTTTTAACTGTCCATGGCATCTCAAGAGGTCTGAATAAATACAACTTTTATTCTTCATAGAGTGGAAATGTGTTTCCTAATTACCTTTATATCTCCAGAAGAACAGGTGACACTCAACATGGAGAAGGCTGAGGTACTCAACAACATTTTTCCCTTAGTTTTCAATTGTAATCATTCTTCCCACATCCCTCAAGCCCCTGAACCTCAAGGCAGGGAGAAGGGGAATGAAGTCCCTCCCATTGTAAGTGAAGATCAAATTAGAGACCACCTAAGAAACAGGAACATATATAAGTCCATGGGACCCAACAAAATATATCCCAGGGTCCTGAGGCAATTGGTTGACGACATTGTCAAGCCACTCTCCATCATATTTCAAAAGTCATGGCAGTCAGGCAAAGTCCCCAGTGACTGGAAAAAGGGAAACATCATGTCCGTTTTTAACAAGGTCAATAAGGAGGACCCTGGGGAATACGTCCTGCCAGCCTCACCTCAGTGCCTGTTAAGATCAGGGAACAGAACCTCCTGGAAGATATGTCAAAGCATATGGTGGTTAGAGACAGCCAACATGGCTTCACAAAGGGCAAATCATGCCTGACTAACCTAGTGGCCTTCTACGATGGAGTGACTGCATCAGTGGACAAGGGAAGAGCTATGGATGTCATCTACCTAGACTTTGTAAGGCCTTTGATACAGTCCCCCACAACATTCCTGCCTCTAAATTGGAGAGATATGGGGGTTTGATGAGTGGACTGTTAGATGGGTTAGGAACTGGCTGGATGGCCACGTCCAAAGAGTTACGGTCAACGGCTCAATGTATAAGTAGAAACCAGTAACAAGTGGTGTCCCTTAAGGGTCTGTACTGGGACCAGTACTATTTAATATCCTCATCAGTGGCATAGACGATGGGATTGAGTGCACTCTCAGCAAGTTTGCGGATGACACCAAGGTGAGTGGTGCAGTTGGTTTGCTAGAGGGAAGGGATGCCATCCAGAGGGACCTTGACAGCCTTGAGGATCCTCATGAGGTTCAACAAGGCCAAGTGCAAGGTCCTGCACCTGGGTCAGAGCAACCCCTGGTATCAGTACAGGCTGGGGGAAGAAGGGACTGAGAGCAGCCCTGCTGAGAAGGTCTTGGGGATACTGGGGGTGAAAAATTGGACATGAGCTGGCAATGTGTGCTTGCAGTCAACAGTATCCTGGGCTGCATCAAAAAAGCGTGGCCAGCAGGTCGAGGGAGGTGATTCTCCCCTTCTACTCCGCTCTGGCGCGACCCCACCTGCAGTACTGTATCCAGCTCTGGAGTCCCCAGCACAAGAAAAACCTGAAGCAGTTGGAGCGGGTCCAGAGGAGGGCCACGAAAATGATCAGGGGATTGGAATGCCTCTCTTATGAAGAAAGGCTGAGAGAGATGGTGTTATTCAGCCTGGAGAAGAGAAGGCTTCAGGGAGACCTTATTATGGCCTTTCAATACTTAAAGATGGAGAAAGACTTTTTACAAGGTCATGTAGTGATAGGACAAGGGGTAATGTTTTTAAACTGAAAGAGGGTAGATTTAGACTAGATATAAGGAAGAAATTTTTTACAACGAGGGTGGTGAAACACTGACACAGGTTGCTAGAGAGGTGGTAGATGCCCCATCAATGGACGTGTTCAAGATCAGGTTGGATGGGGCTTTGAGCAACCTGATCTAGTGAAAGATGTCCCTGATCATGGCAGGGGCATTGTAAATAGATGATCTTTAACGGTGCCTTTGAACCCAAACCATTCTATGATTCTATGATCTTCCTCCACCTTACCTGGTTCACAGAAATTAAGATTTTTTTACATTCTCATTAAATCTCACATATTTTATCTAAGTTGAATTTCTTCTTTAAGACATATATTTTCAGCTATTAAGATTTAACACGTAATGTTAATACACCTTAAGTTATTATAATATTATCCCATATGATTTCAACTGATGTTATTTATAAAGACATAAAACCTTTGGCAGTGCTTATGCAAACCTGTACCTCATCAGCTCACTACAAGCCTAGGTCAGGTGTCAGGCTTAGGTCTGACACCTGACCAATGTGTGATCAGTGTGCGGCCTAATATTTTATGTTCTGCTGCTTTTCACTTTCTCTTTTCATCACGGGAGGAAGTTCCTGTGTTCACTATCAGTGGTAGTTTTCTCAATTTTTTAAAAATCTCTTTAGAGTGGGTTTTTTTTTTTAATAAACATATTTATGTTTCCATTAATATCACAAAACTTCAATTTGGTCTACAGAGTTTTCCCTATTATTCTCTCTATTGTGATATCCATTTTCTTGACCTTGTTTCCCCATGCCACTCAGTGTGACACGTCATATGATATTCAGTGTGGATATCTTATCTATATTTTACAATAGGAGGGAAGTGAAATGTTGTATGGTCTATATAAAGTCATGGCAATAGTCTCTTGGATAACTGCGAATCAAATCCAAAGTGCTAGAGTAACACCCTAATATTTTAGCGTTTTTCTGTATGCAGCAAGCAAGCTAAATTTAGCTGACAAATTTGCATGTTACATGACACCAATACTGAAAGGGAAGGACCTATTATTGAATAAATTTGTGGGCAGAAAATCTGTGTCCCCTCTGTATTTCAAGTTTCCTTCACATCCTGTCACAGATGCCTTATAGCTTTCCTGCCCTGACAGTCCTTGTTTGATCTTGTGGTTTTGATTTAAAAAAATAGAAAGAAAAAGATTGAAAACACTAGCAAGCAAATCTGCTAACTGTAGCCATAAATTATTTTCAGTCCAAATGATTACTTGTTAGTTCAGAAATATAATAGCTTTCATTAGCATTTGTCTCCAGTTTGCCTAGAAGAATCAGGCATTATTGCTCATGTTGACTAGTGGGACCACAATGAGAAACAGAAATAGTTTAATCTTTGTCTATCTGTATTATTTGCTTTAATAAAATAACACTCTACACATTGTTTACTTATTAGCACCACAGATCTCTGTGTTCCTGCTTCCTTTTCTGCTGCAGACACTATTCATCCCAATGACTTCAATAACCCTTTCTACCATGGGCTCATTACTTTGTTTTATATGAGAGTCCTTCTCCCTCTAGTCCAACTTCAATCGAAAAGACATTTCTATCATCTGTTAAGTTAAGGGCTTGAAATGTCTTTACTTGTCATATCTGAACTACACTCTGTATGACTTATAGCCATCTCAAAGTCCCAGGGGCAAAACTGGTTGCAGATATGGATAAGAACATTTTTTGGAAAGAAGGCACTGTTGTAAAATTCCAAATTTTCCAGAGAAAACATTAATCTAAAAAAATGCTGCAATCTAACAAAGTATCATAACATTAGAGTATCTCCTTCAACTGCATTTTGTTGTCTGTCATGGTAAACGTAGCCTTGCCAAGAGTTCTGCACCTAAAGAAAAGAAACAAGAAATCACAAATAATACTTGGCACTTCTGTTTAGGCAACAGAACTAATTTCTAGGTATGGGAACAACAGTCCTTTTAAAAACATACAGCACTGTGAGAGGACTTGAAAATAAATGTTTCCAAAACTTCTAGGAAGGCCAAACTGTAACTAGAAGCAACTAGACATTGGTTGTGCAGTATTGCTTTGTGTTACATTAAACACAATATTTCAGTGTTATTTTGTTCATCTGGTTCCCCATGTGTTTAGTCATTTACTGTGTCTCTTCCTGTAAGCTCTTTGGGAGAAAAACTTTAATTTTTATTATGTATATAAAATGTCTAAAGAAAAAGATCTCCCAGTGCTAGTACTGCATAACTCATAACAGTTGATGGGTGAGGAGGAAGGTAGAAAAAGGAGGAACTGGTTTTCAGGGGTATTTAAACAGCAACCTGTGACCTGTATTGTTTAATCCATTATTTCAAATATGAAAGTTGTTTTCATTTCTAGGAATAAAAAATCAAATTTATGGAACAAGGTGGAGCAAAAAATCTCCCAGACTAGACTTCAGAAATGAAGGTTTGAAAAGACAGAAAGGTTTGGCAAGAAATTGGTTCTGGTTAGTGATGGTGATAGAAACTCATGGGCAAAAAAATTGTGTGGATTATGCAGTGAATGACCATTCCAGTTTTGATCCACAAGCAGGCCAAATCCTCTCTTTTTTTTTTTTCTAGAATATCATGTAGCTCAAAGAGAAAAGAGGCTATTAAAGTACTAGATTGCAATGTCTTGGTACAGCGTGTAGTAATTAAAAAGTTAAACTCGAAAAAATGTTGCAAAAAAAAAGGCCCAGTGCCCTAGATATTAAAGATCAACTATAGGCAAAACTGAATATTTTATAATAGGGAGAATAAGCATTGCTATGAAAATAGTCAGTCCTATTTTAAAACTCCAAGATCATAGCAATCTATGAATATTCATAATACCATTTTTGCTGTTACTCTGGGGAAATCTTTCTTGGGCTCAAAATACAGATTAAAATTGACAGTAGGGGGGGAGGGAGGAGAGAGAGAGGGGAAAAAATGGCTAAGAGAATTTCTTGAAGCAGTGTGAGAGAAAATGAAAGATCAGGCCTATCTGGGTAAGGATGTAAACAACCTGAAAATATTCAGTAATTAGGAAGAATATCTGCAGACACAAGGAGAAGGAATTTCAGACATAATTTCACTGACCAAATGAACCAGAACAATGAGACTAAAAATACATAGGAACAGGAGAAGTCTGGGAAATAGTGTTTCTGCTTCCTAAATATATGTATAAATACAAATATATAAATACGTAAATACATAAATAATATATACATAGACTATAAATGTTGTTTTAATTTTTTTTTTTTTATTCCAAATGGAAACTAAAATCCTTCTCCATAAGTTTTATAGAGCTTAGATTCTATGCTTGTGGAATATTTTTAGAGTGGAATTGTTGTATTGTTCCCAAAACCAAATATTTCACTCTGCTGCTTGAGTTCATCTTTTCCTTTCTACCTGCCAAAAAGAAGGGCAATAATCATTGCCTAGAGAACTGAGAGTGTAGGTATACCTAGTGACATTGATAGTCAAGCTGCCAGTTATGAGGTATATGAGCAACATGAGGACTATCCACTTGGGCATCCACATGGTCTAATTTCTGGAGATCCTTCACTTTCACCTGGAGAGTAAAACAATGGGGAAACCTTTCAGAAAGCAGGGCAGTTCGTACATCAAGGTGGTGCAGAGCATAAGCTGCCAAAGCACAAACCTGGTGCCATGTGTAGCTCATCTGGACTAGAAACAGCAGAGTCACATCAGCACCAGTAAGTTTGGAGGAAAGGCAACACTAATTAGCTCGCGTGCAATGCCATACTGAGATCCCTGCACAGCACAGGACCAGGCAGTATTTCCAGCTTGTTCTTAGACACGTCAGTATCATGGCATTGTGTAGACATGCCTTAAGATACCTGAAAGCAATGGAAAGAACAACAACAAAGTGAGTTTTAGTAATCTACATGCTTATTTTCCAGCCCAGTTTCCAATAGAAACCATGTAACATTGAAGAGGTTGAGGAGGATGGAGGCACAGGTGGTGTTCTCCTAAATCCTTGCAGTCAGTGGAAAATCCCTGTTAGAAGCCATGTTTAAGTGGGAATTTAAATGGAACAGTTATTTCAAACAGCAGGGATGATCAAGAACTTCATGCAACCTACTGGAGATGAAGATTGACTTAATACTGTAAAAGAGTCTCTGGATACAAAATTACTCTGAATAAACTGTTTGGCTCTCTGAAGTAGAATTAAGCAAAGGATATTAAAAATCTGGCAGGCAATAACTACCATAGTAAATGATTATTTGGAGAGATTCCTCAAGGAATTATATGCTTACAAATGTAACTCAGCATTTTTCATTCTGATGGGCATGTAATATATTTAAATTTACTATAGAGACCATCTTGACATGCAGTGGCAGTCACTGAACTCTCTAATCACCGAGTATCATGTCACACTGTGTGCAGTTTATTCTCAGGTAACACAAAAAAATGGCTGAACCAATTCCTGAAGTCTGACTTTATAAGTCTCTGTGAAAAACACCTGCCAATGTTCTTCATACTGGTACTTTTGAAAAATTGGGCTGATATGAACCTAATGTGCAGGAACAATCCATTTGCTCATATATGATGCTAATAAGGAATAAAGTGATGATATCATGCATACTGGAGAGATCAGGAATAAACTACATATTAGAAGCCTGCTCTCCCACTTTTCCACAAGGCAAGGTGATGTAAAGGTACATGGAAGAGAAACATCCAACTATTTGAATAATAAGCAAGACTTCACCAAACCAAACCAAACAAGAAACCCTAAGTCTTTAGAATCAGTCAAACCTATGTATTGTATAGGTCATCTTTGCCTTGATTCTGATATCATCTTGCTGACATTCAGAGTTTACAAGGAAAAGTAGTGCTTTAAGAAAAACAAAACTGGATGAATGGTGATACTGTTCAGAAGTAAGCAATTCAGACTAATACGTTTAGCTTTTATGTGTGTCCATAGAGATTATATTACAGACCAAATATTTGTAAAACATAGAATAGCTTTCAAATAAAATTTTGGGGAGATTATTAGAAGTTAGAAGGAAGAAAATCAGCCACAACTGCCTATTCACTGTACACTACAGTTGTTAAAAGGGAGTATGTTAAAGCATTTAAACCCTACTGTGATCCTGTCACCAGTTAGTCTGAGTGTCATCCTTTCAAAGTCAACAAGGCTAAGAAATGGCATACTTCAAAAGTCTATACTTCAGAAAGTTTAGCAATATTACTAGCATGGTTCAGTGGCCTAAATTTGTTTAATGTCATTTTAGGTGCCGTGGACTATCCCGCCTGGCCTCAAGTAGCTTCTTCATGAGGGCGTGCATGACCCAATGTATCAGCCTGAGTTAAATCAGCCACCTCACAGAAAGCCTTCAGTGGCACTTGGCACTTCTGTTTAGGCAGCTGAATTCTGCCTTAGCAGGTTAATTTAGCTAGCATAAGAAGGGTGGGGGTGATAATCTTCCTGATATTTGCCTAAAACTACATTTGGGCATCTAGATCAAGATGACCAGATCTTCAACAAGGCCAAGTGCAAGCACCTGCACATGGGTTGGGGGGCAACCCCTTGTATGAATACAGGCTGGGGGATGAAGGGATTGAGAGCCCTGCCAAGAAGGACTTGGGGGTACTGGTGGATGAAAAGCTGGACATGGGCCAGCAATGTGCACTCACAGCCCAGAAGACCAACTGTATCCTGGGCTGCATCAAAAGAAGTGTGGCCAGCAGGTCGAGGGAGGTGATTCTGCCCCTCTACTCTGCTCTGGTGAGACCCGACCTAGAGTACTGCGTCCACCTCTGGAGTCCTCAGCACAGGAAAGGCATGGACCTGTTGGAGCGGGTCCAGAGGAGGGCCACAAAAATGATCAGGGAGATAGAACGCCTCTCCTACAAAGAAAGGCTGAGAGAGTTGGTGTTATTCAGCCTGGAGAAGAGATGGCTTCAGGGAGACCTTATTGCAGCCTTTCAGTACTTACAGGGGGCTTATAAGAAAGATGGGGGCAGACTTTTTGGTAGGGCCTGTTGCAATAGGACAAGGAGTAATGGTTTTAAACTAACAGAAGGTATATTCAGACTAGATATAAGGAAGAAATTTTTTACAATAAGGGTGATGAGACACTGGCATAGGTTGCCCAGCGAGATGGTAGATGCCCCATCCCTGGAAACATTCAAGGTCAGGTTGGACGGGGCTCTGAGCAACCTAATCTAGTTGAAGATGGCCCTGAAGATGACCCTTTAAAGGTCCCTTACAGCCCAAACTATTCCATGATTCTATGATTCATATTTCCTGGGAAAGGCAACGGGACTAGGCAACTAGACTTTTCTATGAAAGGCAACTTTTACTTAAGGCTGTGAGCTTGAATAAAAGATTTGGGTCTTTTGTTCAGACATTTTGAAGAGAATTTGTCAAATTAAACTGAACGTTGTCAATGCAAATCAGGACCATTTTACAAGGGGTTAAAGTGGGACACATCAGAATCACAGAATCACAGAAGGGTTGAGGTTGGAATGGACCTCTGGGGGTCATCTAATCCCGCTGCTCAAACAAAGCCACCTAGAGCCGGTTGCCCAGGGCCATGTCCAGGTGGCAAACTTTAGTCAAAAGTAAAACACATAGTCTACCTAGTCATCTAGGGCTTTTTATAGTCAGCATGTACAGAGGGACACTCATAAGTTCATGACCTAACAGTCAGATTAGCTCCAGACTTAGACACCTGATCTCAGATTTCCACAGCCTGTGTCAACACATGAATTAGATGTCTAGTATTGACTACAGTCAGTAAAGACATACTCAAAAGAGTTTAAAGAGCTAGTCACAGACTATGTACAGTTATCAGCTTTAGGATAAGTCTCTAAATTCTGCCAACTGTCATGAATAGATATCCACAGAGACACTAAGGACACTTGTAGACACTTACATTGCAACTAAACTTTGATGTCCAAGTTCAGAGCTGAATTCCAGCCCTTTTCTTCTCTGGGAGAAGTTTTTGTAGTTCATTAAATAGTGTTTCCTTTCTATTTTGATACCTTTTGCAGTCTGAAGTCAAGATTTGTTCTCTGATTAGGAAAAGAAAGGCCTTCATAATAATAGCTATTAAAAAAAAAAGCACGTGAAAAAAATCTAGATGCAAAAGGAAAAAATCTTCTAAAGATAAACAAATAATTCCATGGGCAACAGAATCAGCTGAGCCATTACTTGTGAATTCACAGCTTCAGTATGACATTGATGTTTAATACTG
Organism: Calonectris borealis; assembly: GCF_964195595.1. NCBI lineage: Eukaryota > Metazoa > Chordata > Aves > Procellariiformes > Procellariidae > Calonectris > Calonectris borealis. The sequence continues at coordinate 207,280,813 of NC_134312.1, forward strand.
AATGAGTTCTTCTTCTCCACTAGTTGACACACTCTCTTTTACCCAAATTTCATTAGCTTAAAGTAACACTTTTGTGACCTCTGTCACTGTCAAATTTGACTAAAATTGGTAGTAGTCATGAGGTAAAAAAAAAACCATGATCCCATGAGTTTATTTAATAAACCAAAGTAACAAATGAACTTGATAATGTGAACTTCAGTTTCTGCTATCAAGCCCTTTTCAAAAGGTCCTTGACCTCTTCTTTGCAGTGACGAGAAATAACTATCTCTTTTTCCTTTTTGTATCTCCCCCCACATCGACATTCTTATTCTCCAGTGCTGTAGAAGAGAAAGTAAAGCCCTACAGTTTTCTCACAGCAAAGTTGAAGAATTAAAACAAGTAAGTAGGCCATCTCTGTCTCACAGATTGCAGCTGTACACAGGTTGAAAACAGCTGTTTTCATCCTTGGCTTCTTACAGCTTGAATACATACGGCAGCAAGTTAGCTCAGGAGGCTCTTACACTCTTAAACGGAGTTGGGGAGTCTGTTCTCCTGCAGGGACGTATCAACAGAAAGGTTTTGCGATGCCACTGTCCTAGGACAGTATTTGAGAAAACAAAAAGAAAACTGATAACAGACAATAACTGTTGCAAAAATACCATGTCTAATTTTGGAAAGCAACATTTTGGAAATGACAGAAACATGTAATTTTCCAAAACTTAATTTGATGGTTTTACCTAATACCTTTAAAAGTTATTTTGCTGTCCGTAAACATGAGTTTGGATTGCTGTTACAAATGACCTGATATCTGTGTTCCCGGATGCAAATCTAACCTCAGTGACATCCATTCTCTAGGAGAATTGAGACAGATTCAGTGAAATGAACATGAAGAAAGAAATCACTAACTGGGTTTTCAAAATGTATAGGAAATGGGTCATGCAAATTTCAGCTTTTTGCCAACTAAGGAGTGACTTGAATAGAAAATGAAAAGGTGATGACAACGTGGCTGTAATGATTTAAAAAGCTTCAGAAGTCGTTCAGATTTTTTTTCATCATGAGCATTATGGTGTTGCACTCCTAAAAGCCTATTTGTCTTAAACTAAAAGGAAAGATTTTCTTGTAAGTCAGGGGATGAGTGCTTTTTTTTCTTTTCTTTTTTTTTAATTCCATGAGCTATAAGGCAAATAAAGACAGTTTTCTCATTTCCTCTGCAAAGATAAAACTGAGATAGTGTCCCCCAAGGCATGTTGAAGAAACAGAGACAGAAATTTAGGCCAAAGTATTGTCAGGTTACAAAGCAAGATAGCAGTCAATGTACAATTATCTTTTGGTTAAAATTGACTGCTGACCTGGATATTGTCAAATGGGTTTTGATACTTGAAGGCAACCGACAATTACTGTTGCGACTGACAATTACTATTGCGTAGTTTATGTTCATTATTTCAGGTTAAAGTATTTGTGGTTGCACAATTCTGTAAATGAAACATTGAATAAGAGTTTTTTGGTGTCCAGTGAGGAGATTTAGCAATTTTATGACCTTCATGCAGTAATGAAAGGGTAAAAGTCAATCATTAAAACCAGTCTAATTGTATATAGCACAGGACTTTTGGGATGCAAGAAAGGAATCAGAAAATCATAGAAACGTTGACCTCTGGAGATCATCTAGTCCAGCTATCAATTCAGAGATAAATTACTGTACTGAGTCTGGCTGGGATGGAGTTAACTGTTCTTATAGTAGCCCATACAGTGTTGTGCTTTGCATTTGTGGTTAGAACGGTGCTGTTAAGACACCAATGTTTTGGTGCTTACACAGTATCAAGGCTGTCTCTCCACACACCCTCTCCACACCCAAAAGCTAGTAGGCTGGGGGTGGGAAAAGGACTGGGAGGGGACACTGATCCAAACTGACCAAGGGGATATTACAAATCATATGATGTCATGCTCAGCAATAAAAGCTGAGGGAAAGGAAGCGGGGGAGGAATTTGTGGTTGGGGTACTTGTCTTCCAAAGAAACTGCTACACATACCTGAGGCCCTGCTTCCCAGGAAGTGGCTGGACATTTGCCTGCCGATGGGAAGTACTGAATAAATTCCTCTTTTTGCTTTGCTTCCATGCACAGCTTTTTCTTTTATTAAATTGCCTTTATCACAAACCATGAGCTTGCCCATCTTATTTTCTCCCCCTGTCCTGTTGAGAAGGGGGAGTGAGAGAGCAACTGCGTGGGGGTCTGGCAGCCAGCCAAGGTCAACCCACCACAGCTGCCACCAGCACTACATCAGATCAGCCCTGGCTTTGGCAGCCAAGGCATGAAAACTTCCCAGAATGGAAATTTCACCACCTCTCTGAATAACCTGTTCCTGGGCTGCACAAGCCTCCTGCTGATTTTCTTTTTCCTGATATCCATCCTGAATGACCAAGACAAAATTTGTAAGTATTTTCCCTTGTTATATTATCTGCTACTATTAAAACCAATCTGACGGTAACATCTTCATAACTGCCCTTACTTGTACCAAGTAAATCATGGCCCCATGGTCCCCTGTATTAATGTCCATAGATTGTACTGCTTCTATAGTTTGCATTATTCCTAACAACTTGTAACCAAATTAAAAATGAAATCACTACAAGTTCCCATTTATAGATGTAGCACAAAAAGATTAAGGTTTAGATCAAAAGAGGAACTTGTGATGCTTAATGCTGCAATGCCCAAAAGTTAAAGGCCTTTTTCAGTGTAGAACTCAAAATTAAAGCCAAACATTCCCTACCTGGTGAACAGAAAACTTTCAGGTCTATAGGAATAGAACCTACAATAAGCAGCTAGCAGCAGCTTATTGAAGTACAATACATAACTTGTGAAGAAGTGAAAAATAATATATGCTTAGGTCTTCTGAAGAGCAGAGCACACCATGAAGAAGTGAAGAAAATATTTGATTTCACATGGTGTAGAATTGTTGGTGTGACAGTCTGCCCTGAGAAATATACCCAGTACAATGCTTTTCTCCAATATGTAGACGGATCTGGACCATCCGGGATCCAGGTATCAGCTAGTTCACATCTAGCAATTCAAAGCATAAATGGAGGAAATCATACTTGTCAGTATACATCAGTAATCTTCTATGTCTCACATAAGTATAAATTTAGGTTTTGTGTCAAAATTAATTCAGTCAAAACACAGTTCCTAGCTCATTTTTTTGAACAAGCATCTCTCTCAGTCTTCTCTCCTAAGAGATGTGCTGTTACTATGGCTGAAGTCTCTATTTTATATGAAGCCTAATAGTTGCAGCATTTGCCAAAGAAGCTTGAAAGACTTCTTCAAAACAGAGCTCCTGTTTACCAGGATAGCACTCTACCTGTTGAAGGGCACAGACCCTTCTCTTCCACTTGAAAAGGTGTCTCCGTGGATTCAGAATGTAACATCTGTGGGGGCTGGATGCAAACAGACAAATGAAATAATTTCTCACTAGTCTAATGGCCTAGGTAGGCAAAAGCAAGTCTGAACTAAGCTGCTGTTCTTGGAAAACTGATGTATTTTACTTTACACAATCAACAATTAAGGAACAAAGACATTATTTTAATCTCACTGTAATTGTCTTGCTTGTAACACTCAGAAAGATTCTGGCAAAGCTGGTAATTGAGTCTGTATCATCTAAGTGCTCATCTAGTGACTTGTTTATAAAATCATGTCTCCTCTTAGCCCTGACTGTGTAATAATGTATTTTCAGTGCAGCTGGTTGCAGTTGGAATTCCATTTCCAAGGGAAATCCCAAATTGTTCTTAAGAAAATTAATATATACAGGAAAACAAAATACCTCTAAACTATACAAAGAGAAAACCCTTTTTATTTGTTTATTTGCTTTTCACAATGTCCCAACACTAAAATAACCATCTCGTGTCCCCTCAGAGAAAGTGTGAAGCACTGAGAGACTTGTGTGCAGAGTTACAGTGCAAAAGCTTCGAATGAAAAGGGTGGAATGGTTGTTTTCAGTGTTTCAAAAAGTTTCATTTGCCTTGTATTTAACCTTATTTTAATTGTCTCACCAGACAATAAGCATCTGTAATGAGAATATATAGAGAAGATCATGGACACCTGGACCACAGTAGTTATTTAAGCAAATAAAAAAGGAAGTTTGGATTTCAAGTGAATGACTTCCTTCTTTTTTTCGAACATGAAAGTTATTTGAGGGTGTTAAAAGCTGGACTAGGCATATTGGTCCCTCATGGAGACATTGAATTAAATTTTCCTTTTAACTGCACATCAATGAAGTCAAAAAGGACAACTGATGTATAGATGTAACTCAGAGCACAGTTTAAACTATTCTGTGAAGGAGAGACACAAGCAAAAACCTACAGTGTCAACAGGCCCCATAAGAATAGTCCAACAGGCCTTGACTAATTTATGAAGCAAATAAATCAGACTGTCAGATTAATCGTAAGCATTTTTATCCCCTATTCAAGTCAGTTTTTCATAATATTTAATCTGAGTGTTTACGTGCTTGCTTGTTTTTCTGGTGTTACTGAATCTTCTCCATTCTGAACCCAACACTGTTGAGATAATGGGCACCATTTCACTGACTTCCTCAGGGTTAATGGTATTCTTATTATAATAAAGTTTCTTGTTTCTGTGGTCAAATATATCTTTATAAGGGTAGCACTACATTGTCAAGAGATGAAGTAACTGTACATTATTTCTTGTTTATTAGTTTGTGTTCCACTTGGCAATAGTATCTGTCCGATTACCTACAAATATTTAAAGGCATGTCCGAACATGGGAGTCTTGAACATGAAGCATGAAAAGAATAAACTTTATCAAAAGGCTGCTCTGCAGCCTCTGATTGCTACACCTATGTTTGCTTCTGCAGAAGCTTTCTTGTCTCACAAACACTGACATCTCTGTTGGAAGTAATTGCTCCCCTGAGCTTGTCAACAGCTTTTAGAAACAAGAAGCTCTGGGGATACAACCCTCTTGGTACCTCTAAAATAAAATATTTCCCTCTGAGTTTCCCTCTCTTAAAAAGATCAGGAGCTTTTTAAAGATATTTTTTTTTCCTTTAAATTGTAACTCTTTGCTCTATCTGCGATTTAGGTAAGGGAATGCATAGGCAATCTATAAAAACATGTCTGTCAGCATGAGCTGTCACAGCTGCTTCGTGAGCTCATCTGGCATAGCACATGTTTGGGAGGCCTAGGGACATACAGTTCCGGTCCCATTTAATGTACTGTACTAATTGGCATGTAGCTCTCTTAATTAAAGTAGGTCTGGGGCCATTTTCAGGGGTCCATGTGTGCATAGAAAGCACTGCTTCTGGAGCACACCTGCAAATCCACCTAATTGTACATGTCAGGACAAAAATCTAGTCAATTGATGTCAGCTGGAGCTAAATTTAGTTATTCTCTCTTCTCCTTATTTTGTGTTTAAACAGGGTCTTGACTGGAGAGAGGTATAGATAAAACAATGAAGGCAAGGAAGTCTTCTCATGCCTAAAGAAAAAGGAATGTGGTTCTGTGGGTCACATTATAAAGGGGGACTCATAGTCCCATGCAATCATTAACTTTCTTTATCAGTATCAACTGTATCATAGGTCCCGGATGACTGGGTGCTTGCCAATGTGACGCCCATCTACAAGAAGGGCCAGAAGGAGGATCCAGGGAACTACAGGCCAGTCAGCCTGACCTTGGTGCCGGCGAAGATTATGGAGCAGTTCGTTGTGACGGCGCTCACGAGCCATGTGCGGGACAACCAGGGGATCAGGCCCAGCCAGCACAGGCTCATGGCAGGCAGGTCCTGCTTGACCAACCTGATCTCCTTCTATGACCAGGTGACCCGCCTCGTGGATGAGGGAAAGACTGTGGATGTGGTCTACCTGGACTTCAGTAAGGCCTTTGACACTGTCTCCCACAGCATTCTCCTAGAGAAGCTGGCGGCTCACGGCTTACACAGGTACACTCTTCGCTGGGTAAAAAAATGGCTGGACGGCCGAGCCCAGAGAGTTGTGGTCAACGGAGTTAAATCCAGTTGGTGGCCGGTCACGAGCGGTGTTCCCCAGGGCTCAGTACTGGGGCCGGTCCTGTTCAATATCTTTATCAATGATCTGGATGAGGGGATCGAGTGCTCCCTCAGTAAGTTTGCAGATGACACCAAGTTGGGCAGGAGTGTTGATCTGCTGGAGGGTAGGAATGCTCTGCAGAGGAACCTGGACAGGCTGGATCGATGGGCCGAGGCCAACTGTATGAGGTTCAACAAGGCCAAGTGCCGGGTCCTGCACTTCGCCCACAACAACCCCAGGCAACGCTCCAGGCTTGGGGAAGAGTGGCTGGAAAGCTGCCCAGAGGAAAAGGACCTGAGGGTGCTGGCTGACAACCAGCTGAACATGAGCTGGCAGTGTGCCCAGGTGGCCAAGAAGGCCAATGGCATCCTGGCCTGTATCAGAAATAGTGTGGCCAGCAGGAGCAGAGAGGTGATCGTGCCCCTGTACTCAGCACTGGTGAGGCCACACCTTGAATCCTGTGTTCAGTTTTGGGCCCCTCACTACAAGAAGGACATTGAGGTGCTGCAGCGTGTCCAGAGAAGGGCAACAAAGCTGGTGAAGGGCCTGGAGCACAAGTCTTATGAGGAGCGGCTGAGGGAACTGGGGTTGTTTAGCCTGGAGAAGAGGAGGCTGAGGTGAGACCTCATCGCGCTCTACAACTACCTGAAGGGAGGTTGTAGCGAGGTGGGTGTTGGTCTCTTCTGCCAAGTAACTAGCGATGGGACAAGAGGAATTGGCCTCAAGTTGTGCCGAGGGAGGTTTAGACTGGATATTAGGAGAAATTTCTTTACTGAAAGAGTGGTCAGGCCTTGGAACAGGCTGCCCAGGGACTTGGTTGAGTCCCCATCCCTGGAAGTATTTAAAAGACGTGTAGATGAGGCGCTTAGGGACATGGTTTAGTGGGCATGGTGGTGTTGGGTTGGCGGCTGGACTTGATGATCTTAGAGGTCTTTTCCAACCTTAATGACTCTGTGATTCTATGATTCTATATCAGTAAGCACTCAGTGTCCACTGGTGCAGGGAATAAGAGCCTTCGGCTATTCTCCTACATAGCAAAATGCTGCGCTGATATTGCTAAGTCACATAGCAGGCACAATCACTTTACAGAAAGGTGTATGTATTTGAGCTAACAAAGGTCAAGGGACTAGTTGTATTTTTAAAATTTTCTCTGACCCTGATGTCCAATAAATAACCTTTACTGAAGGGAGCTTAGTACTGGGGACTTTGTGAACAGGCCTGTCAGTTGTGTCAAATTAAACCATAAAGGTTTGAGCCTACATTATTTTCTGAGCTGCAGCTGATCCTACAAAATAAATTTCACTTCGTACCATAATTCAGCCACAGTTTGTATTCCCAAAGTTTAAAGACTGGTGCTCAGAGCAGGTAGGTTGGCGAGAAAACTTTCAAATGTGCTCCTCGTTTTTTTATTTTTGGTATCAGATGTCTCACATTGCTTAAATAGAACATGTCCATGGTTGCATAATTTGTAGTTACATCAACCTTTTATTTAATTAATAGCTTCATTACTTCACCTTCTTTCTCTTAGAAAAATGTTTAATTTGCTGCTGAGTTTTACTGAGGTATTTGACTTTTTTTGGATAAGAACTAAGCAAAGGATCTCAAAAGACTTTTAGATTTGTTTTTTTTTAAGGCTCATGCTATTTTTGAATATTTCTACGAATTTTTTGCCTCTACCTTTATCTTCTTGATATGATACTAGTGGTATTTCATCCTCTCTATCAAAAGTGATACACATCTTACAAGTTCCTCTCACATTGTGGTAACAGTTGTGGTATGTGTCTGTTTCCTACATTTTTGAAAGATTCTTAGATGACACATAATGTTTTCTTTTTGTTGTTTCACACATGGTGTGTTGCAACAAATGCAAAGCCACATAGCAGTTGTCACATAGTGCCATCTCAGAAAAACCATGTGTCTACTTAAATCTACTGTCTCAAAAGTAAGAATGCCATAAAAAAAAATTTCCTGGAAATAAACAGGGAAATGTACAGACAATTATGAATATTTTCTGTATTCTCCATGAACAGAAGATTTTTCCAAAAGGATCTACCAGCACTTCCTGATCACTAATCTTTCTGGTTTCTCAAATTTGGTATCCTAAGGTCAAACTTTTAGTGTGGTAAAAGTTCAGGGAATGAATCATTGCATTCTCACATCTACCACAGTCATTGAGTAGCGCAGTGGGTTAAAGGTATGACAGTTTAGTGCTGGAAAGATATTTTCCTTCTTTTCATAACAAGACATGAAATATTTTTCTAATTAATGAATTGCATAATATCACTGTATAGCTCTCTGTATGACACAGATGGGAAACATTTCCATGACCTCTCAACTGTGGCTAAAGATCTTCAGTTTGACAAAAAAAAAAAGAATAGTGTGATGCTGTGCATCCAGAGCAAGAAGAGGCCTATTTATTGTCTTAAAATGCAGGAAAAATATTGGTCTGCAGCCGCCAGAGAATTCTTTAGCTGAACTTGGCATTAGGCAGCACTCGCTCCTGCTCAAGCTCCTGGTACTTTGGCAGGAAGCACTCTCCACTCCTCAGGTTTCTTAAAGATATTTTGGGGTATTTATTCCCTCAAAGCTGTGTGCACCACTATAATATTTATACTTACTTTACTGGGGAGACTGTCTACTTTAAGATCGCAGTTCCATCCTCAGTTCACTTCCCCCTCTCAAGATTGGGCAAGCTTCCAGATGAAAAATAGATTTACTAAGTGTCACTTAAACTCAGGGCTCCAGTCAAAATTCTGTAAAGACTGGGTAACCTGCAAATCAATACATAGGACTGTCTTGGTCTCGTTGAATAACTTGATACTTCTCTAGCTGTATGGCCTGGAAACTAGCCCCATTTTTTATGTAAGCAGCAGCATAGTGCCCACATGACATCCTTGTCTCTAAATTGGAGAGACATGAATTTGACAGATGGACCACTCGGTGGATAAGGAATTGGCTGGATGGTCGCACTCAAAGAGTTGCGATCAACGGCTCGATATCCAAGTGGAAATCAGTGACAAGTGGCGTTCCTCAGGGGTCAGTATTGGGACCGGCACTGTTTAACATCTTTGTGGGAGACATGCACAGTGGGATTGAGTGCACCCTCAGCAAGTCTGCCGACAACACGAAGCTGTGCGGTGCAGTCGACACGCTGGAGGGAAGGGATGCCACCCAGAGGGACCTTGACAGGCTTGAGAGGTGGGCCCCTGCAAACATCATGAACTTCAACAAGGCCAAGTGCGTGGTCCTGCACATAGGTTGGGGCAATCCCAAGCACAAATACAGGCTGGGTGGAGAATGGATTGAGAGCAGCCCTACGGAGAAGGACTTGGGGGTGTTGGTTGACAAGAAGCTCAACATGAGCCGTCAATGTGCGCTCGCAGCCCAGAAAGCCAACTGTATCCTGGGCTGCATCAAAAGAAGCATGGCCAGCAGGTCCGAGGGAGGTGATTCTGCCCCTCTAGTCCACTCTGGTGAGACCCCACCTGGAGTACTGTGTTCAGCTCCGGGGCCCCCAACATGAGAAGGACATGGACCTGTTGGAGCGAGTCTAGAGGAGGGCCACAAAGATGATCAGGGGGCTGGAGCAGCTCTCCTATGAAGACAGACTGAGAGAGTTGGGGTTGTTCAGCTTGGAGAAGAGAAGGTCCAGGGAGACCTTATAGCAGCCTTCCAGAACTTGAAGAGGGCCTACAACAAAGCTGGAGAGGGACTTTTTACAAGGGCATGTAGTGATAGGACAATGGGTAATGGCCTTAAACTGAAAGAGGATAGATTGAGTTTAGATGTAAGGAAGAAAGTCGTCATCATGAGAGTGGTAAGTCACTGGAACAGGTTGCCTAGAGAAGTTGTGGATGCCCCATCCCTGGAAGTGTTCAAGGCCAGGTTGGATGGGCTTTGAGCAATCTGGTCTAGTGGAAGGTGACTCTGCTCATGGCCGGGGGGTTGGAACTAGGTGATCTTTAAGGTGCCTCCAACCCAAACCATTCTATGATTCTGTGATTCTATAATAGTTCTGCAGGCAGCCCTAAGACCTGAAACCTAAACTGGCCTAGAGTCCCCTAGCACTCTGCTTTGAGCTCTCTTTTAGCATTTTCCCCAGATTTCTGCCTGTTTTTTATAATTTAAAGATCTCATCCTCTGGAAATAGCTTATCTTTTCAGTGTGATCATTTTAATTCTTTTTTTCCTCTATTTTTCTCACGTTTGCCTTCTGTTTTCAAAACAGGCACAACGTTGCTGATTCATCTCCCTCCACTTCCCCTGCCTTTCAAAGCTGATTTTAAGAGATCTGTGCAGTTATCCTTGCTGTCCTTCCCTCGGGCTGAATGCCTTGAGTACTTACAGGTTATTATATTTGGGTCACTCCTACTCAGCCCGATAGTCAGCTACCTTTGTCAAACATGGACTGTTTAATTAATTCCCTAATCCCAGCTGGAACCTCACTACCTCATACTGAATACTAAACAAACCGAGACTGACTTGGTGTCTGGTATATTACCAGCTCTTTGAAGAGACCACACATGATTCATTTTCTGTAAAAAAAAGAGCTGTGGTAGAAAAGCACTTCAGATACATTTAAGAGACTGCATATCCCCTGTCATCCTGCTAACTTTCTATTTATCAGTACGCCTTTATCACAGTTGCATATAATTTATATTAAGCAGAAATTACCAGGTGAAAAAAAATGAAGAGTATCTGAAAGTTATGAAAATGCCCCAGATGAAGTGGACACAAGCATATATAGCAGTAGGTAATAAGTAAATCAAGATGATTATCAATACAGCAGTAAAAAACACTGATGCTGACACATGGAGAAAAGAAGGGAACAATCTTAAGAAAAGAACACAAAAGAAATTTCAATGCTATTGGAATGTAAATATTAGAAGGAGGCTTCAAGGGCTAGGAGCTGAAAAACAAGCAAACTCCCTATATTACTCCAGGTTTGAAATGCTGAAAGTAATCTGGGCATTATCCTAGTGCTCTGTTTAAAACAGACTACACAACAAAAAGTTCTTGCCTGATAATTTTTATAATCAGATGAGCAGTGATGGCATAATTTTTAATGAATTCTCTGGGAGTAAAACAATGAAAAAACACAGCTTCTAACTAATACAGATTGTGCAATGAATGGCAACATATTTCCAGAGAACTTCAAGATTTTGTGGGGAAAGACAGCCAGAATATATTCAGCTCATGAAACAAAACAACCTTGCATTGTTTGATAAAGTAGCAATAGCAATACAAATTGTATCCAAGGAAAATGAGTCTGATTTCTTTAGTGGCAGCCTTATCAACTTAACCTCACCTACCTACCCTTCCCACTGAAGGTAGCTCAAATAATATCTTTGGGTGTGGTTAGCACCACTGTTAATCCTGTAGTAAGTGCAATGTGCACTTACTATTATTATTATTATTATAAGTGCAGTGTGCACAGAGTAATTGTAAGTGCAACATATAGCTTTTTACTGTCTGAGATGGTATTTATGTTAACATTTCTTATTTACAAAGCTATTTTGTCATAAAATATTTTTTTTCCTTTTGTGCCTTTTGGACCCAAGAGAAGGGATCACACCCTTGTGCTCATTTATTTTAACACTAAACACTATTCCAAACCAACCCAAAGCAAGCTGATTGGAATATGTCGTGTTTAACTTTGTCTGCTGTGTAATTACATCCTGTTGTCCCCCGTCGGACCCACACTGGGGGTCCAAATTAAAGCTTTGGAAGCACTGGAAGGATTTCCATTAATGTCTCTTTTTCTGGCTCAAGCATGCAGTGTTTCGACCACATTTTCTAGCACTAAAAGTATAGCCAGAGGTTTTCTCTTTCAGAAAAGATCATTTAAATATTTTAGAGAGACAGAACATCAGTTACTAATAAATGTATTCATTTTCCCCTCTTCCTTGATCTGCCCATTCCTCTGAGCAGTAAATTAAAAGGAACAGATGTATAATTTGGGAAGTTTTCCAGATTCTGTTTTTTTCTCCTAAGTGAAACATTAAACAATGACTGTCGTATACAATGTTCTTTTGTCTATATAAGTTTCACTAAGAATCCTAATTCTGTGCTGCATGCACTGTGAATATACCTAATAAAAGGGAGATGTTTTGAATATATGTTATTCCTGGACACTTGGGCATCTGATTTTTAATCAGAAATTTTTAACTATTTACAATGTAATAGATATATAGCTCAGCTATATCTGAGCTTTTCATTGAGTCTCACTTTACAGTTTGTGGTGAGAAATAGATATTTTAGGGTGTGATTCACCTCAAGCTAAAGTAAACATTTGAAATATGTTAGATGGATCAGATCCTAAAACATCTATTTCTCTCATAACAACAACTAGTCTTTCCTTTCAAACATCACTTTCATACTTAAGGTTCCAACTTTGATTGAATATAATCCTGAACTTAATATTCTGAATATAATATAATATCCTGTATATAATGTAATATCCTGTATATAGTATAATATAAAATAGAATCATAGAATGATTTGGGTTGGAAGGGACCTTAGAGATGATCTAGTTCCTACCCCCCTGCTATGCTCAGGGATACCTTCCACTAGATCAGGTTGCTCAAAACCTCATCCAACCTGGCTTTGAACACTTCCAGGGAGGGGGTACCCACACCTTCTCTGGGCAACCTGTTCCAGTGTCTCACCACCCTCACAGTAAAGAATTTCTTCCCAATATCTAATCTAAGTCTACCCTTTTTCAATTTAAAACCATTAGTCCTCGCCCTATCACTATACTGCCTGATAAAGAGTCCTTCCTCATCTTTCCTGTAGGCCTCAGAGCCTTCTCCTCTCGAGGATGAGCACCTCCAAGTGATATGTAACACATGCAGAAGGGATTTTTGTGTTAACTTCATGACAAGAACACAGCAAGCTAGGATTTCAAACTATGATTGCAATTAACTTATTTATGAAGGTAAAATAATGAAAATAATAAATGTGTTTATTTCTAAGGCAAGATGAGAAAAGAAAGAAGCTCATTAGAGTGTAAAAACTTTCAAACTGCTGAAGCACGTCATAGCAACTGCAGAGAAAAGCTCCTAGGAGAATGCAAGGGTCTTAAATACTACAGTGATCAGCACTTGATGGTAATTAAATTAAAGATCACTGTTGCAGTGCAGAAAATCATTATTACTGTAGTATAAGAAATGGAATATCAGAAACTCAGATGGAAATCTGGAAATACAAGTATTAAAATTATACAGTTGGATCTTTTTTTAAAATTTATTTTCCATGAAAAATATTTCCAATTTCAAAGCCAAGTGCATTCACAATTCAGAGTATTAGAGTTTAAGGACTTTTTTTTTAAAACTTCAAGGACTTAGAACTGAAGAAAAATATTCAAGATAACAGCGGCTACAAATACAATAAAATTAATGAAAGAGTTTAGCTGGAATGGATCCTGACTGTAGCTCATGTTACATTTCAAAGACTGCATTTAGATTTCCTCTGTAACATTAGAAACGATTGCAAGTAAAGTAATACTCCAGTAAATCCCAAAGGGAGTTGCTATTTGTGGCAGTTATCTGCAGATAGAAGAACAAAAGCAGAAAGAGAGAGTTTGGAGGATCCTCATAATGTGATAAAATGTTGTATGCAGGAGAAAATCATAAACATTGTGATTAATAGTGTGATTCATTCTTGAGTCAATGATGATGATGGAATGGGATGATGATGATGAAGAGAATACAGAGCAAAAGAAGTCAGGAGTTAGAAAGCATGCCTTGTTTCCAGGATACCACTTGACGTAGTATAAAATATCTTTCCCTGCCTGGTTGTCAGGCATGCTTTTCTGCCTATCACCCTTGCTTCCTGGCAGAGATTGCATCTCTTCTCCTACACAGTTTCAGATATTGGCATGGCCACTGCCTGCTCTCGATCTGAGAAGTAACTGGATCTTTGTGGACACGGCAGGCATTTTTTATATCAGATTAGTTGCAGAGGATCTATCATTTAAACCACAATACATGGCTGGCAGAGAAATGAATAAAAAAAAGAAGTCCTCTTTGAACAGAAATATTTACAAAACTTCAAAAAAAAAAAAGTCTATTTTTTTCTTTCGCACAAATACATGCAAAACTACTACTTTTACATATTCCTATAAGAAAGGAAAAAAAAAAAAGGAAATGAGATCCTACATTTGAAAACAAGGAATCAGAGAGGGAAAAATTTTTATGATTAATCTGCGGAGAGAATAATTACAGTGACAATGGTGAGGTCTTGTGTCAGGTTGGGAAAACTTAAAGTGGAAATATGTTCATGAAATCAGGAAAATAGGATTCTGGATACATTTTTAAAAATATATAGTTTCCATCCAAGATACATTTTTTATTATTATTATTATTATTATTATTATTATTATTATTATTATTATTATTATTTAGGTTTAGATTCCAGTTGTGGGTACAATGTAACAGACAGTGATAAGCAGTTTGTATCCTTTAGTGAGGACTCGGTGACTGAATATGATTTCCATATTTTTGAATATTGCATAGTATCCAAAATCTTTCCTGCAGTAATAGAAGAGAGAGATTGTGCAAGTGGTTTTTATCCTTGGTGATTTCAGAACAGGGTTTAACAGGCAGCCTGGAGACAATTGCCTATTTACAATGAGATTGTCTTCACAGGTTAGTGTTAGGATAACTTTTGGTTGCTGGCTTAATCACTGATCAGTGTTTCTTCTTATCAAGATTATAAGCATGGGAAAATATTTGTTAGAAAGTTGTTTTGCATTGAGTAATCCATTTTAGATTAGAAACCAGGTAGTATAGTAGTATACTGATGAAAGATGGGTTTCTTCCTCTGCAGGTATTTTGTTCGGTGAATGTTATTATTCTCAAGGTTGTCACAGGGAAGAGGATATTGAGGAATTGCTTTTTTTTTTGCTGTTGGAAAACTATTTTAGACATACACCAGAAAATACTCCTGTAATCCCATTTTTACTAGTATGAAATTGGACCACTTTTCTGGCTGAAATGCAAGCTTTCGGAAAAGACAAATGATTCTAGCTGTCTGAGCAGTTGTTTGGATGGGTTGTTCAGTAATGTTCATGAACTCCCTGTGTGCTGTCTCCTGTAAAATCTCTGCTTGCTGTGATCTGTGAATACTTTGCAGTGTATCAGAGGGAGCCTACACATTTTTCTCAGGGCTATAGATTTCAAATGAGAAAGGCTAAAAAGAGACACAGTGAAGTGCTTCGGTCCTTCCTCGGATTTAGCTCCATACCTCCAAGAACAGAAAGCACCGTTGGCCTCCATTTCATTTTCCGCTGTGACAGGTGAGGATTTATTATAGTACACCTTATCAGTTATTTTACCTGATTTGAACACTGGACTTCATTTGTAATGGAAGAGATGCCAAAGGCTGCCATCATCCCTCTTTCTGCACATAAGGTTGGAGCAGGTTGCTCCTGCTCATAGAAAGCTGGCTCTAATCTAGCCTTTCAAAAGCAAGATGCTCACTGCAGAATTTTTATTCATTTAATATGACTCCCTGCTAAATGGTACGATTTTGTGCATTTCTCCTTTGATGATTGCTTTTATATTTACTGCTTACACTGAATACTGTGGTTTTAAGAGCTACAGTGTTTTGAAGTTGATTATCACACCAGCAAGTGGTACACAATAACATAATGTGCTGATGTGCTATTTAGAAGCAAAGGAAACAAATATTCAATTGCCTGTAAAGAAACAGATTCACTCAGCTTGGTGACCAGAGTCACCAAGGTAAAGATGTGGTGCTCTGCAAATGCAAGAGAAGGCACATATGCAAAATGTGACTTTTCTGTAAATATATACGGTGTATACTGGAAAATATTTTCTGTTGGGTTGCTTATGAAATACATTACCAACACTAACACCCCTTCACATGTATATGCAATCTATTTTCAAAAACTGACACTAAATTATGTGTTCCTACTAAGAATGAACCCTGGTAGCCTTTAGTAGCCTTTCAATATTTCCCACAGGAAAAAAAAGAAAGATAAGTCTAAATGACATCATTAGTTGAGATAGTTGTAGATGCATTTTAGATCTGTTGGGATACTCAGTGCATGCAGTGCTCTGTAGGCTAACAAAACAAGGCAAAATGATGCAGTAAGAAATCTCTTCTTCTGTATTTCTAGGAATTAATTTCTTAAGACAGGTGTGTATTTCTGGCCCCAAGTTGTCAGCTAACCAACCAGAAGCATATTGTTCATCAGTATCCCCTGGGGTTCTTTTGGGGTGTTGTTTTTTGTTGTTTTTTTTTTTTTTTTTTCTTTCCAGTTGTATTTCCGGATTGAAATCTGTCTCCCCATCACCCTCTTGCTATCACATCATTTTCTTCCTTTTTTTACTTCTGGGTGTTAGAATAGTTGTTAAAATAGCACTCTATTGGCAATTTTGTTTCCTCTTTACCACACCAGAAGCCATCTGCTATGTTTGCTTCCCCAAGGACTGCTCAGAATTGAAACTCTCAGACATCCTCTACTCTGAATCATACTAAGATCTTTAGGATAAATGGCATAACCCACCCACCATAAAAATTGAAACATTCCAGGTCCCCTAGTTGTAACTGATATCATTTAGAAGAAAAGCAGTCTTAAATAAACTCATAACATACCTTGATTTGCAACACGTTGTCTCAATACTCCGTGTCCTAGACTGGCACACAGTGACCACTGATTGTAGACTTCTACGGTTTTTAGCAGGAGGAGGTGCTGGCTGTAGGTAGTACTCAGAGTTGGATCTACACTTTGGAATAAGTGGTGAAAATAATATCTCAGGGCTTCGGCACTGCTTGCAACCTTTCAGAGGGTAATAAAATGTAATTTTTGCCTGCGGGTTAGCAGATAGGACTCTACCTGTGGTTCTGGATATGATCTTCATTGCCATAGCATTTGAGCACCCATGTGACTATCCTGTACTATTTCTACTTGGAAGCTTCCCTGGATAGCGGTCACCAGCTAAGTAATACTGCTTTTGCATTGCATTGGTAATGAGAGCGTTAATAAACACAATTAGAT
The DNA here is from genome assembly GCF_964195595.1 of Calonectris borealis. NCBI lineage: Eukaryota > Metazoa > Chordata > Aves > Procellariiformes > Procellariidae > Calonectris > Calonectris borealis. The sequence continues at coordinate 207,297,858 of NC_134312.1, forward strand.
AAAATTAGAACAGACCTGTACAAAATTCAAAGCATAATAACAGACTTGAACTGTTTCAAACAGTGAAAGCAGTCGTACCACTCAACAGAAATTATTTGTACATATGTAAATGTGTACGTCTGCTCATATATTTATATATATGTATAAACATAATCTATAATCTATAATCTAGCAGTATGCAGATTTTTATCTATTGAGCATTTTTAAATTCCAATACATGTTGCAAACATCTGTTTGCTAAGAAGACTTAAAGGTGTTCTTTCATCAATCTTTTGGTCTTGCTAACAAACTTAATCCCTTTCCACCCCTTTTGACTCTGATAAATGTCTGGCCTGCAATTTGAGCCAGTGTTGGCAAGGAATTAAATGCCTTCTGGAGCGTGAGTTGATGGTCTGATCCAAAATAATCAAGAATTATTTAAGCTGGAAGGAAGCTCTTGAGATCATCTAATCCAATCCCTCTGCTCAAGCAGGGTTGGACAGAACAGGTTGCCCCGGACCCTGTTCAGTCAGGTTTTGATTATCTCCAAGGATGGAGATTTCATAACCTCTCTGCACAACCTGTGCCAGTGTTTTACCACCCTCACAGTAAGAAAGTGTTTTCTTTTGTTCAGATGGAATTTCACGTGTTTCAATTTGTGCCCATTACCTCTAGACCATTCACTGGTCACTACTGAGGAGACTCTGGCTCCCTCTTCATCATTCCGTTTCATCAGATATTTATACACATTGATGAGATCCCCCTGGGTCTTCCTGTCTCTAGGCTAAACAGTCCCAGCTCTCTCAGCATCTCCTTGTATGACAGATGATCCTGTTCCTTAATCATCTTCATGGCCCTACACTGGACTTACTCCACTAAGTTGATATCTTTCTTGTGTTGGCAAGCCCAACACTGGACACAGCACTCCAGATGTGTCTCACCAGTGCTGACCACTCCCTCAACCTGCTGACAACACTCTTCCCAATGCAGCCCACGAAGCTGTTGGCCGCCTTTGTTGCAAGGCAGCGTTGCTGGCTCATGGTCAGTTTGATGTCCCCCAGGTCTTTCTCTGCAGAACTACTTTCCAGCGGGGAGACCCCCAGCATATACTGGTGCATGGAGGTGTTCCTCCCCAGTGGCAGGACTTGGCATTTCCCCTTGGTGAAATTAATGAGATTCCTCTCTGCCCAATTTTCCAGTCTGTTGAGGTCCCCCTGAATGGCAGCACATCCAGCAGGTGAATCAGCCACTCCTCCCAGTTTTGTGTCAGCTGCACAGGTATGGAGGATACACTGCACAGGCATGGAGGATACACTCTGCCCTGTCATCCAGGTCACTGATGAAGATGTCAAACAGTATTGGTCCCAGTGTCATGTCCATGGGCACACCGCTAGTGACTTGCCTACAGGTGGACTTTGTGTTGGTGATCACGAGGCCTGGCCATTCAGACAGTTTTCAATCCACCTCACTGTCCACCTATCTAACCCATACTTTGTCGGCTCATCTATGAGGATATTAAGTATTGCCACAGCACATGGTGAAAGTGTGAAAAGGAAATAATGTAACATAAAGTCAATGTGAAAACTTCCAGTGCAAATTAGAAGCTGTTTGTCTATCTGGCTGTACTGAAAAATGAAACCAGATAGGAAGTTCAAATACAATCATCATAACTGAGGTTTGCTTTCAGGAAGCTGGAAGCAACCGTCAGAGTTTATAATGGAATAGACAAGCTGCTATCTAATAAAATTTATATATATATAAAAAAGGGAAAAGGCTTGATACATTTTATAATGAATTTGTAGTAGAGGAAAATCTCTGGCATTAAACTATAAGAGGTAATAGTACAGTTCAAAGGGAAAATGTTAACAAATATCCAGAACTAGCATATATACTGATAATGTGTAACACAACATTCTTATATTAAGTAGATTCATGGCAGTCTGCAATGCAGTTGGAAAACAAGACACATGCTGTATAAGGCTATGCCTTAATATAGATAAGATCAGGCTGTTGATTTGTGGTTATTGTTTAAAACCTACCTATACATGGTTTCCAATTCTAATTGGTTGACAGTGAAGAAATTTTATCCTTTCTCACTGTAGACTGTGTTTAGATAATTGAATTATCATAGGACACTGATTTAATATATATTTCCATAAGCTTTATTTTAAATGTCCTGGGATATCAATTGCTACTACAATAAAACTAAGCATCTGTATATTTTTGGACCATTTGCTACTGCAAAGCTGTAGAGTAATAGGATCCATTTTTAGCACATTATTAAATTGGTTTTCTTTCACCTCTCCTAAAGGATAGATTCCTGGGAAGATTTCCTGTTGTCTTGTTTTGTCTTGTTTCATCTCTTCTTGTCTCACCTCACCTCTATTGGTGATTACATATTTAGGGCCTCATCTTTAACCTAGGGTCTCCTCCAAAAAAGGAAGATGGAAAATATAGAAATTGTTTAGAATTTTAAGTTCTGAATTTGAAACCTGTGTTTGTGAAAGCTGCTATGCAAGTGCTGTCAAATCCTGAAAAACTTCACATGCCATAAACATTTTAACATAAAACTCTGTAGATTTCTAGAGTTTTATTCTGGAAGGATCCGCAAAAAAAAAAATAATGTCACAGCTTAGGCAAAGTGAGAGCTCAGATCTTAACTCACTTTTTGAACTAATGGGGTTCCAGAAATCAGACCCTTTATCTCCTTTAGGAGTTTTGATCTCCTAGGTGTTCTCGGAGTCTTAATGCAGTTATAGGTTTGGCATCTTTACAAAATGTGTTTTCAGCTACCAATCTCCTTCAAAATGGTCAGAGGAGGACATAGGCCTGTTGTGATAGCTGCCTGGTGGTTAGAAAGTTCCCTTGCTCTTTGAAAGAGGAAAAATTAACCCTTTCCTCTCTCTGAGAGTATTCACATTCAATTCCTCTTCAATATATCTGCCTCTTTTAAACTAAACATCTCAAGTTTCCATCAGTATACTAGGTGCTGAATATCTGCAGGATAGAGGCTTTTGCCACCGTAAGAACTTCGAGCTACAAGCTGCACAGTATCATACAGAAATAACCAGAGAAACAGAATCCTGTTTCATGTTCCTCATCCATTGATTCAGATACACAGTTGCCTGAAAAGAGAGTTGTATCTCCTTGGATAGCAGGCCTCTGTGAAGTACCGGTATGGATTCTAGTACTAGCGTTAATTTGTGTAGAACCAGTTTTGGTATATTTGTTTGGGACTATGTTATCTCACAGAAGGACTCCTCAAATTTCTAAGAAGTCTGACAGTAATGGCCATTTCTCATCCTGAATGGAAAAAACAAACAAAAAAACCTCAAAACAAAAAAAATTCAAAACAAAACCAAACCACAAAACCCCGAAACCTCCCCAAACCCCCAAAGACTACCTAACCCACCCTAAACCTCTCAAAACCCCAAAACCAACCAACTAAGCAACAAAAAAAAAAAAAAAAAAAAAAAAAAGTAAGAACTGCTGTAGCATTCTCATTTTTAGTTTTCATGTTTAATTTTCCGTAGTGAGTAGCATTTCATTTTCAACGCAGTTCTGACTCTGAGAGTCAGATTCAAACGGCCTGCATTTACTGAATGTTTTATTTGTCTCTTGCCTAAGCTACAGATTTTATAAATGAGAGTAGAGGTTTCATTAATGGTTCCTGTAATGCTGTGCTGATTTGTGAGTCATTACCTCATTAATTTTACTTCAAAAAAGCAAATTAAATAAATAACCATGTAAACTTAAGAGACTGGGAATGGTTAAAAGGTATTCTGAGTTAAAAGTTGGTTTAGAGACTCCCAGGCTCAGGCTGTGACTGTATTTATTTTGGATATCATCAGGGAAAGCAGAGGACAATGTAGATTCTTTAGAGTAATGTCAAATAGAGAACACATTTGTCCAGGTAGAAATAGCTAGAGAATGAAGCACTTGCAGACCATGTCTCACTATTAGTATTTATGGTTTTGGGCTTACTGTTTTCATGGTTTAAAAGGATAATTATTTCAGTTATTCTCCAAGGATTACATTCTGATGGTTACTTTTTTTTTATGTGGAACAGTTAAAGGAACTGATGCACATATTTGCTTGTAAGAAAAGCTGAAACAGTGAAACGCTTCAGCATCCAACATAGTTCTGCCTTATAAGAAAAGTAAAAAAATCATGCTAGATAACTTTTTCCATCAGCAAGCAGTCAATAATTTGGAATAGAGAAAGTGAGTTTTTTGTGTTCCTGGAATCTCTAAACCATTGTTAGACAAGATTTTCATCTGATGATGTAGATTTAGTAGAAAAATAGAGACAACTGTTACTCTGTATTTGAGGTAGTAATTAAAAATGGAATAAAGGTCTTTGACAAGGCATAGCAATCTATTTTCATAGTAACTCCTCTTGTAAAGCAGTTTCAGGTGAATACAAATCATCCACAGCAGAAATATGAGATTTCACTTGCACATGTGATCTTGCACTGTTTACAATACACAGGTTGTATATAGTAGGACTAATCAAATATTCTCATTAATAAATCATCTAATTAATCTAGACTTCAGGTTTGTAGGAAATGATTTTCAAAATTATTCCAATTTCTGTAAATGTAGCTGTTATTAGATAGTTTCCACAACATTCTTGGAAGTTTATTTATGTGAATTACTGTGATCTCTTTGTTTCACTTATTCATGATACATTATCTAAGATCTGTGACTGTTTGGTTTTTTTATACTTCCTGAAGGCATTTGCAGGCTGAATAAATAAAAATACAATTGTGTGATATATAGCACTTTGTGATGCCAAACATGTGCACCCTTAGCTGAAAAAGTCAATTCATTTTGCATTCACCAAACACTGTTCAATCAAATTTCTAGTACATTCAAGTCTTTCACAAAACAGAACCACAGTATCAGAATAAGTAACTCAGGCCACTGGGACATCAGGATGCCTCTGGTCCAACCTTCTGCTCACAGCAGTGTCATCTATAAGGTCAGACAAGGCTGCTCAGGGTTTTATCCAGTTGAGTTTTGAACACCTACAAGGTACTTGAACACATTCACCCTCTGTCCTGGTTTTGGCTGGGACAGAGTTAATTTTCTTCCTAGTAGTTGGTATAGTGCTGTGTTTTGGATTTAGTATGAGAACAGCGTTGATAACACACTGATGTTTTAGTTGTTGCTAAGTAGTGTTTACACTGGTCAAGGACTTTTCAGCTTCCCATGCTCTGCCAGGTGCACAAGAAGCTGGGAGGGACCATAGCCAAGACAGCTAACCCAACTGGCCAAAGGGGTATTCCACACCATATGACGTCATGCTCAGCATATAAAGCTGGGGGAAGAAGAAGGAAGGGGGAACGTTCAGAGTGATGGCATTTGTCTTCCTGAGTAACCGTTACATGTAATGGAGCCCTGCTTTCCTGGAGATGGCTGAACACCTGCCTGCCGATGGGAAGTAGTGAAGGAATTCCTTGTTTTGCTTTGCTTGCGTGCGCGGCTTTTGCTTTCCCTATTAAACTGTCTTTATCTCAACCCAGGAGTTTTCTCACTTTTAATCTTCCGATTCTCTCCCCCATCCCATTGTGGGGGGAGTGAGCAAGCGTCTGTGTGGTGCTTAGTTGCCAGCTGGGTTTAAACAACAACAACCTCCCCGCAGTCACTGGGAGCTGCTGTTAGGTCTCCCTGAAGTCATCTCTGCTCCAGACTGAACAAGCCCAACTCCCCCAGCCTCTTCTTACAGGGTAAGCACTCCATCCCCCACCATCTCAGTGGTCTCTCCTGAACTCCCTCCACCTTATCAATGTCTTTCGTGTACTGCGGTCACAAAACTGGGCACAGTATCTAGGCATGATCTAATGAGAGCTGAGTAGAGGGGTGTAATATCTTCCCTGGATCTCCTGCTTCTGTCTCTGTTCCTATAGTTCAAGGTACTGTTGGCCTTTTTGCTGCCAGTATCTCTGTGGGCTCATGCTCGCTCAGCTTTGCCTCCCAGCAGGATCCTCAGGGTTTTTCCTTCAGAGCTGCTCTCCAGGCCAGCAATGCCCAGCCTGTTCTGTTGCAGGGGCTCATCCTTCCAAGGTGAAGAACTTTGCATTTGTCCTCATTAAGTATCATCAGGTTTCTGCCAACCTGCCCTGCCAGCCTATATAGAATGTCTTTGAATGGTCCCCCTGAGTCTGGCACCATCTCCAAATTTGATAAAAGTCCGTCTCCTCCTCCAGGTCTTTGAGAAAACTAAACAGAACTGTCCCAGTACCAACCCCAGTGGTAATACACTTGCCCCAGGTAGAGGTTGACCCACTAACTATCATCCTCTGAGCACTACCATGCAAACTCTTTTTTATCCATCCATAGAATTATAGAATCATAGAATCATTAAGGTTGGAAAAGACCCCTAAGATCATCACGTCCAACCATCAACCCAACACTACCATGCCCACTAAACCATGTCCCTAAGCGCCTCATCTACACGTCTTTTAAATCCTTCCAGGGATGGTGACTCAACCACTTCCCTGGGCAGCCTGTTCCAAGGCCTGACCACTCTTTCAGTAAAGAAATTTCTCCTAATATCCAATCTAAACCTCCCTTGGTGCAACTTGAGGCCATTTCCTCTTGTCCTATCGCTAGTTACTTGGCAGAAGAGACCAACACCCACCTCGCTACAACCTCCTTTCAGGTAGTTGTAGAGCACGATGAGGTCTCCCCTCAGCCTCCTCTTCTCCAGGCTAAACAACCCCAGTTCCCTCAGCCGCTCCTCATAAGGCTTGTGCTCCAGGCCCTTCACCAGCTTTGTTGCCTTTCTCTGGACATGCTCCAGCACCTCAATGTCCTTCTTGTAGTGAGGGGCCCAAAACTGAACACAGTATTCGAGGTGCAGCCTCACCAGTGCTGAGTACAGGGGCACGATCACCTCCCTACTCCTGCTGGCCACACTATTTCTGATAGAGACCAGGATGCCATTGGCCTTCTTGGCCACCTGGGCACACTGCCGGCTCATATTCAGCCGGCTGTCAACCAGCACCCTCAGGTCCTTTTCCTCTGGGCAGCTTTCCAGCCACTCTTCCCCAAGCCTGGAGCGTTGCATGGGGTTGTTGTGGGCGAAGTGCAGGACCCGGCACTTGGCCTTGTTGAACCTCATACAGTTGGCCTCGGCCCATCGATCCAGCCTGTCCAGGTTCCTCTGCAGAGCATTCCTACCCTCCAGCAGATCAACACTCCTGCCCAACTTGGTGTCGTCTGCAAACTTACTGAGGGAGCACTCAATCCCCTCGTCCAGATCATTGATAAAGATATTGAACAGGACCGGCCCCAGTACTGAGCCCTGGGGAACACCGCTCGTGACCGGCCGTCAACTGGATTTAACTCCGTTGACCACAACTCTCTGGGCTTGGCTGTCCAGCCATTTTTTTACCCAGCGAAGAGTGTACATGTGTAAGCCGTGAGCTGCCAGCTTCTCTAGGAGAATGCTGTGGGAGACAATGTCAAAGGCTTTACTGAAGTCCAGGTAGACCACATCCACAGTCTTTCCCTCATCCACGAGGCGGGTCACCTGGTCATAGAAGGAGATCAGGTTGGTCAAGCAGGACCTGCCTGCCATGAGCCTGTGCTGGCTGGGCCTGATCCCCTGGTTGTCCCGCACATGCCTTGTGAGCACCCTCAAAACGAACCGCTCCATAATCTTCCCCAGCACCAAGGTCAGGCTGACAGGTGTGTAGTTCCCCGGATCCTCCTTCCGGCCCTTCTTGTAGATGGGCGTCACATTGGCAAGCATCCAGTCGTCCGGGACCTCCCCAGTTAACCAGGACTGCTGGTAAATGATGGAGAGTGGTTTGGCAAGCTCCTCCACCAGCTCCCTCAGTACCCTCGGGTGGATCCCATCCAGCCGCATAGACCTGTGAGCGTCCAAGTGGCGTAGCAGGTCATTAACTGCTTCCTCTTGGATTATGGGGGGTTTATCCTGCTCGCCTTCCCTGTCTTCCAGCTCAGGGGGCTGAGTACCCTGAGGATAACTGCTCTGACTATTAAAGACTGAGGCAAAGAAGGTGTTAAGCACCTCAGCCTTATCCTTGTTCTTGGTGGCAACATTCCCCCCCGGATCCAATAAAGGATGGAGATTCTCCTTGGCTCTTCTTTTGTCATGAATACACTTGTAAAAACATTTTTTGTTGTCTCTCACGACAGTGGCCAGGTTGAGTTTTAGCTGGGCTTTTGCCTTTCTAATTTCCTCTCTGCACAACCTAACGAGATCCCTGTACTCTTCTTGAGTTGCCTGCCCCTTCTTCCAAAGGTGGTAAATTCTCCTTTTTTTCCTGAGTCCGAGCCAGAGCTCCCTGTTCAGCCAGGCCGGTCGTCTTCCCTGCCCATTCTTCTTACGGCACATGGGGACAGCCTGCTCCTGTGCCTTTAAGACTTCCTTCTTGAAGAACATCCAGCCTTCCTGGACCGCTTTGTCCTTCAGGACTGTCTCCCAAGGGACCCTTTCGACCAGTGTCCTGAGTAGGCCAAAATCTGCCCTCCAGAAAGTCCATGGTAGCGGTTTTGCTGACCCCCCTCCTTACTTCACTGAGTACCGAGAATTCTATCATTTCATGGTCGCTAAGTCAAGCTGGCCTCCGATCACCACATCTCCCACCAGTCCTTCTCTGTTTATAAACAGGGAGCTTTGTAATCATCTGGGAAACTTTTAATGGACATAAATAAGAATTTTAAAATTTCTGTAGAAATTTAGAGTGTTCCAGTGTAGGGTGTTCCAGCACTACTTTCATGAGAAACATACTAATTTGCTACAAAATTAATTTTTTCATTGAAAAATTAGAAAAAAATATTAAATTGGTTTGGTATTTGATTACTTTGGTCACAGTCTTAATACCTTATGAACATAGTTTGGTGGTGAGCACTCACAAGTTCTTGGATATCCAACATGCAGCTCATTGGAATTCCAACAGAAATTTTAAGGAAGGTCTTTTTTTTATGATTATGATTGAAGACATTAGACAAAACACAACTCACAGTAAAAAAAAAAAAGCCTCCCCGAACACCTTTCAAAAACTATCCTTCCAAAATAGGAAAAGAATATGTAAACCACATCTTGTGCTGAATCTTAAAATTGCCCTTGTTTATTTTGCTTGATTTACCTTTACCTATGTGTCCAGCTGATTTGGGTTATATTGCCAACTACTGACAGGCCATTTTCAGGTATTGCCCAAAGATTTGATAATGTCGAATAATGTTAAATAATGTCTGGGCATTACTCCAGACAATTCCTAGTTGAAGTATCACAGAAAGCGAGCATGTTATTAGCCACTTTCCTTCCTTCAGTTTTTCTCTGCAGACTATCTGACTCAATTTAATGCACAAAACCATAATTACTTGGTTTATTTTATGTCATACACATTCTACTTCCATGTGCATCTCTCTAGTTGGTGAAAAATCACCAGTATTGTAAATTAAGGAGCCAGAGCACAGCTTACATGTTCAATGCGAACACGTGTGGATAAAAGCACCCATCTACTCAGACGAGTAATAGGAACATTTTGAATTTCAGCTGTTAAAGGAAAAGCAGTGAGCAAGACTGACCAGTGTCACTACTTGGATAATAGTAATAATAAATTCTTGTGGACATAAGGGTATTCTTTAAACTATCTGGTATATCTTCAGTTTGAAAATCACAAAACTTTGCTGAAAAGAAAGAAAATTTTCGGGTTTCTTTGATGTATTGGAGAAGGGCTGACACGACCACCACAGTTTTTTTCTGAACTCAGGATTTCACCATACATATTTTATATCATAGATTCATAGAATCATAGAATACCAGATTGGAAGGGACCTCAAGGATCATTTGGTCTAACCTTTCTTGACAAAAGCACAGTCTAGACAAGATGGCCCAGCACCCTGTCCAGCTGAATCTTAAAAGTGTCCAATGTTGGGGAATCCACCACTGTCCTGGGGAGATTATTCCAATGGCTGATTGTTCTCATTGTGAAAATTTTTCCTCTTGTGTCCAGTCAGAATTTTCTCAGGAGTAACTTGTATCCATCACCCCTCATCTTTTCCACGTGACTCCTTGTAAAATGTAAGAAAGCAAGTCTGGATGAATTGCACTTATGAGTTACAGAATGTGTTTAAACTTAATTCACATTACAGTGAAACTCAGGGAATTTTCTTCAAGGTTAAAAGGTCCATAAATCTAGCTGTGGATAAATTTTTGGTGGCACAGTTAGCTGGCTGTCTGCCTACAAAAGGAAAACCTTTAGCCAACGAAATTGTCAAAGGCTGCTGTTGTTAAACATTTTGTAAAATCTATATTAGAAGCCTGCAGTCTATTTTAAAATACCATTGTATGGCATTATCCTTGTTTTTACCGGACATGCTCAGCATTTTAGGAAGAAAAAAAAAAAAGTCCTAGGCATATAAAAAAGTAGAAACTGCGCTTAGGAAAATGTAAATACAAAATAACAAGTAGAATCAATTCAGAATAGCTATTGCTACCCTTTTGTATCATCATGAGGTCAAACTCATTCCTTATTAGAGTGTGTTCTTCAACTTCTGTCTTATTATTTTCATTCCCCTGGTGCTGGATAAGTAGACAACATAAGACACTTTTGCTTTATTCCCTATAGTCAAGCTTTACCATGTGGTTTGCCAAATTATTATGTATAGAGAACTAATCTCTAGATGCAAAGCTACAAGCCTGCAGGGATTTAAAGCACAAGCTGGAAATTATGTGCATTACTGTTACTACTTATTTGGGATGTGACTACACAAAGATAAATAATAATGCATGTTCTTGGATAGGCTCAGACTACTTCTCTCAGTTACTGGGTCCTTTTCAAAATATCTATTTAACTCAGATCAATTAAAGAATAAATGAGTAACTAGGTGATCCGTCTGCACAGTTAATTGCTTGTCTGGTGTCTGAAGTTTTATCTTTAATATCTCTTCATTGCAAGAATGCTAGTATCCCTTTGAGAGGGATGACTAATGCCTATTAGAAATATTTTAATGAATTTCTGAATTGCTGGGGAAGGTGTCATAGTTTAATGGTAGATTTTCGCTCACACAGCTGTCTGTGGAACATTTTAGGTGCACTATTACCTATTAAGCTCGCAATGGGCAACAGCATAGTGCTAAGTACATTTGCTGGCTTTGCAGGAGATTGAAGCTCAATTTTCTGTTCTGTTGGACTCTTAAACATGGTTCTTCTAGAAATGAGCCATAGCTACCAAACTGGTTTGGAATCTGGTCTGTCTTCTGGAAGGTTTCCTTTCAGAATTTGGTAAATGTTCAGAAACTGAAAACTCAGAAAGTTTAGTAAGAGGAGAATAATATTTCCCTTAGTTTCCATTGTACTGACTTTTAACATAAACTAAGACTACAATCAAGTTTCCGTCCCTAAGCCAGTTTATATTTACAATATTTCCTGCACTCAGGTCCAAGCAGAAGTGCCCTGGGCTTCAAACCTGCAACATGCACTAAGGTCACACTTAGATTAGATCAGAAGAACAAGAGTGTGTTCTACTCTTTTCTGAGTCTGAATAACCCCAGACTTTAGGTTAATTGCGTAAAGACTCCAATCTGAAATGAACTTCTTATTCCTCTTTCTTACAGCATGCTCTTTTTCAAAAGAATTGCTAAGACAGCGTTACTGAATGGATTGATTTAACAACAAAACACATAATTAACTGGTCATTTGTCTATAACATGTCAGTAACGGGTAAAGATCAGTCTCTTGGGTAGACAGCAGAACTGATATCTGCATGATATGGCATCATCAAAATCTAGTGAGATTGTTATATTATCAAAAGGGAAGCAACATCTTGTGGCATTTGTGTTTTTTCTGTGAAGATTCAGATGGGGATAACAGTGGAACCATTGAAAAAGGAAAAGTAGGATTATTATGTGGTAATCTGGTGTCAGTAACTCAAGATCAACAATCACAGTGCTATGTTACATCCTATGTTTGATTCCAGAGAAAAGGAATCCTGATGCTGATTAGAGGCAAAAGTTAACCTAATGCAAAGAAGAATACCTGGGCAGGTCAGAGCCTGTGTTGAAAAAATAGCATGAGTTATGCCAAAATAATACTATGTGGAACTGTGATTCTCAGTAAGGATGCACTGTCATAGTGTATAGAGGAAACTGCAATTCAAGCCATTAGTTCATCTGACTCCTCCATATCCTGAAAAGTAAACTGTAACTCAAAAAACATATAGATCCAAAATATTGAATGAAAAATAGCACAGCAGAGGAAAAATATTTTATGAATTTTAGAAATTTGTCATTTCAGCAGAAATTTTTTAATTTAATTTTTCCGATATAGCCCACAAGACGAACCACTTACAAATATAGCATGGGTACCACAAATATAGCATGGGTACCACAAATATAGCATGGGTACCACAGAAAATGAGTAAGACTATAAAGTCTTATTCATGAACTCTTTTATTCTCTTATTTCCAAGGATCTGGAAGGAAAGAGCTGGCCGATATTTTTGATTTCTGACTCAAAGTTAGAAGTCGTCTTTTTATTCTGCTGTACCCAGTAGCTTATTGCAATGTAGAAATGTTCCAGCCGTGTTTCTCAGATTTCTACCTTTTGTTAGGTCTGTGAAGAGGTTTTAAATGATGAAGCAAAGACTCTCAGATAGTCCATAAAGGAAAGAGGGTTTTTTTTTGGAATAAGGGACAGTAAGGGTTTCTGATTCAAAGACTGAATGGCATCAACCTGAAGAAAAGTGTGCTTAAAAGAGTATGATAATTAAAGACAGAATCACTTCTTTCAGAAATCAGAAATGGACAGAAAGGAGGGGTAAGTCAAAGTTCTTTGCTGAAGAAATAATTGTGTGAAGGAATGGGATGCACAGGAAGGAATTGAGAAGAATGGAAACAATGTTGCTGAACAGCTTTGAATTACTGCAAATACTGTTAAGAATTTGTGCAGGACTTGATGAGAAAGAAGGGAAAGAGATAGCCTTGGAAGAGATTATTAAAAGCATTTTATCCTTGCAAGAAGAGGTGTTTGGTTACAGGTAAGCATACACTGATATCCTGTAGAATTTGCCAATCATGAACTCTTTCTCCAACCACTATTTAAAAACAACATGGTCCGCCAGTCTTTCCTCTCTACAGCAGTTAGATGATGATTAATAAAATGTTCTGAATAATCTTCAGTGCATTAGCACAAGTTGAAAGCCAGACTAGCATAAAGAATCCTCCCACTTCCATTCCACTAAGAAAACTTGTTTTTAAAAGGTTGGTTCTTTCTCTTTCTTTATATGTGTGTGTTTGTTAGAGTTGTATGTATTTTGGTGAAGTTAATGGCCCTTAGGATCCCTCTGTTCTGCGTAAAGCACACAGCATCAGTAATGGGGACACCTGTGTTTTCTACCCACGAGTTCAGCACTTCTAAATCTAATCACTGGTAATACCAGGAGGCTGGTCTGAAACCACTAGGTAATTTGGAACTGACCTTAAGCACAAGAGTTCTGCAGGCCTTTCATTAACACTTTGTAATACAGGAGGTAGCAAGACACTGCTCTTTCCACTCTGTGTTATAAGTTCAAGTTTTAGGGATGGAAGATTTGTCACAGGTGTTACTTAAAATACAGCGCTATATTCCTTTCAGAGCAAGTCCAGATGTAAATTCCACTAGCTCCTAGAAGAGGATAAGCTTTCTTCATCACAGCAGTATCAGTGACTAAAAGCAGAACATCTCTGCAGTTCACCTACTGTGTGCTGGTGGAGATGTTCTGGAAACCATCTGCCTGGGCTAAGTAAATCGGGGTATCTCGTAATACTTCATCGTAGCTTCATATGTAATATTTCCTCCATGTTTTGGTTACAAATCTTTTCTTAGTTTGCTAAACTAATTCTGGGGGAGGTTTCTTTCTGAAGCTGTATTTTAGGGAAAATTTCCTCCTCTTATCTTCCTTTTCTTTTCTCTTCTGTCTTAACCTCTCTCCTCCCCTCTGGCTGTGGACCCTTTGGGGGATTTAGTCTCAGCAAGGTAAATAATTCCTTAATGATCTTCATGCTCTTTCATTCCATGGCCTCAGTTGAGGCTGATAACAAGGTTTGTTTTCATTGGACTGATTTTCTTTATATGAACATTTTTCTGTAGAAAGCTGTATCAAATAGATTGCTTCAATTGAACTGCCAAAGAGCCTTCAAAGGGTAACAAGTTTGAGGCATTGTTAAACTAGGTTAAAAATCAGTGATCTACAGCTGAAAGCTTAAAAAACTAGAGCTCATTAATCCTCAAAGCTTAACATGCTTTCTAAGCTTCCATGAACTGTACTTTTAGTTACTTTTTAATACTTATTTTTGCTTTTAGAACTTACAACTTTAATTGAATCAGGGCATTTTATGTTTCAGTTCTGGATCTCATGAGAAAATGGATTGTATTCAGGCATAAATTATTGGGAATTAAGTACAAAAATGACTTTAAAATCTGAGTGGACTTATTATCATAGAGTCATAGAATGGTTTTAGTTGGAAGGCACCTTAAAGATCACCTAGTTCCAACCCCCCGGCCATGAGCAGAGTCACCTTCCACTAGACCAGATTGCTCAAAGCCCATCCAACCTGGCCTTGAACACTTCCAGGGATGGGGCATCCACAACTTCTCTAGGCAACCTGTTCCAGTGACTTACCACCCTCATGATGAAGACTTTCTTCCTTACATCTAAACTCAATCTATCTTCTTTCAGTTTAAAGCCATTACCCATTGTCCTATCACTACATGCCCTTGTAAAAAGTCCCTCTCCAGCTTTGTTGTAGGCCCTCTTCAAGTTCTGGAAGGCTGCTATAAGGTCTCCCTGGACCTTCTCTTCTCCAAGCTGAACAACCCCAACTCTCTCAGTCTGTCTTCATAGGAGAGCTGCTCCAGCCCCCTGATCATCTTTGTGGCCCTCCTCTAGACTCGCTCCAACAGGTCCATGTCCTTCTCATGTTGGGAGCCCCGGAGCTGAACACAGTACTCCAGGTGGGGTCTCACCAGAGTGGACTAGAGGGGCAGAATCACCTCCCTCAGACCTGCTGGCCATGCTTCTTTTGATGCAGCCCAGGATACAGTTGGCTTTCTGGGCTGCGAGCGCACATTGACAGCTCATGTTGAGCTTCTTGTCAATCAACACCCCCAAGTCCTTCTCCATAGGACTGCTCTCAATCCATTCTCCGCCCAGCCTGTATTTGTGCTTGGGATTGCCCCAACCTATGTGCAGGACCACGCACTTGGCCTTGTTGAAGTTCATGATGTTTGCAGGGGCCCACCTCTCAAGCCTGTCAAGGTCCTTCTGGGTGGCATCCCTTCCCTCCAGCGTGTCGACTGCACCACACAGCTTCGTGTTGTCGGCAGACTTGCTGAGGGTGCACTCAATCCCACTGTGCATGTCTCCCACAAAGATGTTAAACAGTGCCGGTCCCAATACTGACCCCTGAGGAACGCCACTTGTCACTGGTTTCCACTTGGATATCGAGCCGTTGACCGCAACTCTTTGAGTGCGACCATCCAGCCAATTCCTTATCCACCGAGTGGTCCATCTGTCAAATCCATGTCTCTCCAATTTAGAGACAAGGATGTCGTGCGGGACAGTGTCAAATGCTTTGCAGAAGTCCAGGTAGGTGACAGTGCTCTTCCCTTATCCACCACCATTCATGAAAGGTACCAGACTGATGATACTGAAGATGAAATGACTTTATTCATTGACATATATACTTCAACACTGACCTGCAAAAGCTTTCTCAAGGGGAAGGAAATGGTCAGATATTCACTTTTGCTTAGACACTATCATCTTTGGTGAAAGATATCTTACTGTAGAAGGACTCCATTGGGACTAAATACAGTAAAAAGCAGCTACTAATGTAGGGGTAGAAGAACCTTTCCTTTAACTGCGTCAGATAGATGAAGTCATGAAGTTACAAAATCTGGGCTTTGTGCACCCCATGAATTTTCAGGAAAATCTGTATCATGACAGTTGTTTATTCTGGTTGACATAGTCAAGAGAAGTCTCTTCACCCCATGCAAGGTCAAATGGGTGAGGTCTGGTTCAGACTGCAGATGGAAGCCCTTTCAGCAACCCTGACACCTCTGGCAATAGACTGGAGAAGCTGCAGGGAGGTAAATTCCATATGTCCCAGCTGCCACTGTAATCCCAAACCGCATACATTTAAACAGTTTTTGTTGCATCAGTCCTTCTCAAGTGTATCTGCAATCAGAATAACTGGCAGTAAAATGTTTCTGTATTTACATGAATTCTCCTAAAGCCAGTGATAGGAGAAGCCATTATCTGTTCACTTTCATAAAGGCTTCATGTTTCCATAGCTCACTTTCAGAAAAAGTTGGTATGATCGTCTTTTTATGTAGAACACCATCCACATAGTTGATGGGAAAATCAGTGCTGAATGAGGTTGAATGTGAGAAAGAATCTAAGAAAACAGTCAGATCAGGCGATTTTGTTTTGAAGTAGTAGTCTTAAAAGGGATGACAAAATGGTGTTGGTTTGTATCAAGCTGAAATACACTCATTTTGCTGGAAAAACCACTCTGCTTTTGAAATTATTCTGCCTTTTATTCAAGCTAAAAAAGGCAAATTTTGAAGCAAAAATGCAGTGTTATACCTAGTATTTTAAAGAATGAAATTTTATCTTTAAATAAATATTGAAGGTTGCAGGATGACATCCATGCAAGAAGCAAGGAGACAGATGATTTGAACTTCTTATAAATAAACTGCAGAGGAAATGAAATCCATCTCTTGATTTTATACTGCTTTATGAATTTGAATGTATTTCACTTTTCTCCCTCAATAAATATTTCTGCTTTAGTACCTACCTATATTCTAGACTCATACAATTGTGAATACTTGTGGTCAGCTCAAATGTCAGATGCACACAAATCTATTTACTCCCAGTTTTGGCAATTTTTTGCTAAGACCGGGAAAGAGATCCTTTTTGACTCTCAGTTAGGAGACAAAGATTCTTCACAATGTTCTGTACAAATGCTCCCACAGGTGAAGTTCTGCCAAAACCTTTCTATAAAAATCAAATGTCTCAGTACACCTCTGTGTGTGGTAACCTATTTATCTCCTAACGAGTATGTAAGAAGATTTCACCAAACAAGGGGAAAACTAGAGTTGACTCTCACTTCATATCCATCTACTTCTTTGTAAAATCGCTATTTTCAGAATTATCTTCCTAAAAGCAAGAAAAAAATCCACACCCAAGTCTGCTAGTTTTTGACAAAAACTTTTGCTTTTCTTGTCAGTGCCAGTATTGATTTTCAATAATTCCTCACAACTGAACAAAACTTTTAAATACTTTTTTTTCTGCATTTCAGCCTATTTCTGTCATACAGCACACACTTTCATGTGCTCTGCCCAACTGTGTCTTCAACATAGGCATGTTAATCCCCTTATTGACACATGCAAATTAATAGTAGGGTTCTGGGTATGGTGATGTTTTGTTCACAGACCAGTTTTATTATTTCCTTCTTGATAAACAGTCTGTCTTATTTATACAGAGTAGCATAAGGCCAGAAATGGCTCAAACTATCATAGAAGGGCAAGAAAAATTTTACCCCCGAAGAGGAGCAGCTCGCCTGAGGATCAGAGATGTGGAAGCTGCATCTGACAGCAGCAAAAACTGCACGACATCAAGGAGCAACCCAACTGGAGAGAGAGGAGAGAGAGTGGCTGCCACATAGCTGTACATGATGCTTGATCACACTTGCTTAATGCATTTTTTTTGTGATAAACCACTATAGGTCAGGAGCATTCCGCTTTTAGGGCCTGAAGAGGAGAACTGTGGTCAGGGGCCCTGAAGCCACGGGGTTTAGAGCTGGTTTTGGTGCCTGCTTCATTCTGTTCCCAGTGCTTACAGGTGCTTTTGAACAGGATGAAGCCAAACCTTATGTGGTGATGCAAGAATGAGAAGAGTAAGGACTTTATTCAAAAGTCCAGTAAGATCCAGCTAAATCACAACATAAACAGCTGGCCAAGTATGGCTCACTGACCTTCTGTAATGACTTTCTCCAGCTATCTCCCTCTTGTCACCATACACCCCACAATGGACCCAGCTGGCCTCTGGGATCAATAATTATGCATATATGCATCTTTAATGGTCTTCAGTGTTTAATAATGACATCTTTCCTGCATGTACTCCACACTATAACTAACTAAAATACAAGAAATCAAAACAGTCTTACTTTTCTATATTGTGGGTTGTCCTCTCTTTTTTTCCTAGCATGTTTGTCTACTACCAACTCTTTGCTATTGTAGTATAGCAATACCATGGTCATATTCATTTGATTTCACCTAGCAATTTTATTTTCTTATGAATAGCCAGCAATCTTGACTTGTGTTACTTTTCCTCTCAGCTTTCCTACCATAATGATGAAGGGATGGTGTATTCTTGCAAGACTATGGGTTAAACTTGTAAATGTATAAAACTAGAAAACAGCCTGTATATATCTCAAACTGTTGACAATTTGCTTGATTTTTTTTCTTTTACATTTAATGAAAAATTCACCAAATAGCATTGCAGTTTCAAATTTGCCTTGTCCTGTGTGGTTTTGTTGTGTTTTCAGGTATCACTGTGACTGTTTCACAAGTTTCTCATTGGAATATAATTTTTTTCTTAAGTTAATGGTATATTTTTATTCTGCTTGCAACAGCCTGACTAGACGTTAGTTTGTAATTTCCTCTCTAAAATACTACACTTCTGAGCAGAGTATCACGTCAAGGAAGCATGTTCATAACAATCTGGAAGTTCTTAAGTTGGTATGTATGACTTTTGAGGCAGGAGACAGTTTTGACTATTATGTGGAAAAGCACAAGGACTACCTGAAACTTTGTTAACTTAAAAGTTGTTTTAATGCTGCTGATTTTTTGTCTCTACTGAATCTCATGCAGAGATATAGGGATGAGCCCAGGGACATGTGGTTGTCTTGCACACTTCAGTTTGGTTTCACCACATTCTTTTTCAGCGCAGAAAGAGTTTTAAGGATTCAGCCAGTTTATTTTGCAACAGTAGTCAGGTATTGGAAATTTCAGAGAAAGGCAGAAGTTTCCCTATGATCTGCATATAAGAATTTCTTGTATAAAATAATTTCAAAATAAAAGATGTTTCTTTCTAACCTCAGGCAAACTTTGATCATATGCAGAAGCATGAGGATTTTGCACATCTAATACATCTTATGCTTTCACATGTACATAATCTTCTGTGTAACCTACTAATTCATTGGAAACAGTAAAATGAGGTAGCAATGAATTCCACAGGCTGATTAGAGATTCCTCATTTTTGTCAGTTGCCTTTGAATATCTTTTGCCTAGCTGTGGTGGTGCATTCCCTGCCCCTGCTCATGGGCCACTCCACGATATCAGAAATTCCCATTAAACCTTGGCCTTGGTGTAATGAGTCAGGCGGTGAAGTGTCTCTTTACCGTATCAGGAACTCTTGCGTAGTTGAGGTTGGGGAATGCACCGATCATACCAGAAACTTCTGCTGCCTGGCCCAAGTGGAGGACAAGAGTGGGGATAATTGTCATCTACTGATATCCTTATCTGAGTCGTAGCTCAAGTGGAACGATACCATTGTTACTGAAACCTTGAGAGTTTTGATGGATGACTAAAGTCAATCATATTGCAGCCTTATAAACAGCGGTCCCAAGTGAGGCCCTTTGAGTTCTCCTGGACTGCAGTGGACTGTGCCCAGCATCTCCCTCTGAGTGGAACTTTCATCAGAGTTCGTAAACTCTCGAGTTTGCGATATTTGGAGGACCGTCGCCGACAGGCACGGGACCTGGCCTGCAACACTCCTTGCCAAAACACTCCTCGAGGCTCAACCCTTCACCCGTTAAGAAATGTCACAACATTTGATGTGAGTATTTCACTGAACTAGAGGAGAATTTTTAACAGGTGTACCTTTGTATATTTATCTATTTTTTGGTGTCTGTGTGCATGTGTGTGTGAGTTGATGGAAGTATGCGCTAGCAAATATAGTCTGCTAAAATCTTAAGATCTATTTTAGGATTGGGAATGAATCTTAGACTACTGCTAAACACATATCATCCTTTAGACATAAACCATTGACCAAGTCTGGGACTGGGGGTGGAACCAGCCAGGTTTACTCTGAATCTCGTGACTCAACAGGAAGGTTTCTTTACCCTTTTTTGTACTAGATATAAACTGTTGACCAAGTCTGAGACTAAGATTGGATCCAGCCGGGTCTTCTCTGAACCTTGTGACCCAACAGGAGGGTCTCCCTTAACCTTTTTGTCCTTGGCCTCTATGTAAATCATTCCAACTCAATTCTAACACGATGTCCTGGTTTCAGCTGGGATAAAGTTATTTTTCTTCCTAGTAGCTGGCATAGTGCTGTGTTTTGGATTTAGTATGAGAATAATGTTGATAACACACTGATGTTTCAGTTGTTGCTAAGTAACGTTTAGACTAGTCAAGGACTTTTCAGCTTCCCATGTTCTTTTCCTTTGTATGCTTCATCCGTGTAGTAAGTGATAGAGCAAACCATGCCATTGAACTCTGTTAAGTCACGCTTTTATAAATTTGTATTAAAATCACTTTCAGTAATACCTTCAACAGTGATTCCTTAAGCGATCTCTAAACCACTCATTCGTGACACTGTCATATGATAAGCTAAATAGGAGCAGTTGTATGACCTTCAGTATATGACTATCTAATACATGTACAGGTAACACATTGCTTATTATTACCTGTTCCGAAAAACTAAGCAGTGCACATATATAAATATTATTGTGTAAAAATCTTCCTGCCCTGATGATGGCTATCTAATTTCTTTCCCTGGGTTATTTTTCTTTTCTCTATGTTGAATTAAACATTTAATGTTGAATTTAACTTTTAATGTTGAATTAAACATCGTACAGATGTGGGTAATTTAATATGTAACTTATACATCTTGAATCATCCTACTCGCCTTCTACTAAAATGAAGAAATGCCCAGTCAATGGGACCAGATATACAAGTAAGAGGCACAAGGACTGCCTTGCTGCAAGAAAAGTTTTTAATCACCTTACATATGTAGAGACTGCCCTCAACAGGAGATAATCACTAAGAAACCTAATTTTAACATGTAACATTCTAGATCTCAGGGAAGGTTAGACATGAAAATTTCAGTTAATGAAACAGTCTGTTCACTTTCTCAAGTGAGTTTTTTTTAATATATGTACATGCTAATTAGTAAAATATGAACTGTTTTGCACATGATGTTTTTGCTTCATCATCCTTTAGTAACATTAGACTTTCCAAGACATAAGGGATAAATTTACACATTGAAGAGACAGCCATATAACTTCTTTTAGAACTCTAAACCTTTCAAATAGAAACACAGAAAATGAAGGTAATTTGGGGTTTTTTCCTTCATATCAACACAATGCTATGGAAATAACGCTTGGAAAAGCCAACAGGAGGTCACGGGCAATGATTTTATTGTTCTGTTCATTCCTCTCTTCTGTGCCATCCTTCAGGGGATTTGTTAGAAAGAAATGTTATGATAAACTCAACTTCCCTAACGAATTTGTTCAAGGTATTTGTTACTACTTCCCTTCGGTAAAGTTTTCATTTTTTCACATCTTCATTCTCCAGTATGATGTATTTTATGACAAACTGTCAACCATTTCTGGTTTTCTCTTTCTATAGAGGCCAGCAAAATTATGCTTTTACTGTTGTTGTCAGATCCAGAAAGAAATAAAGACAGACATATAACTTTATGGAATAATCCGTAATGCACTAGTGCTAAAGAGTCCAAAACACTGATTGGCTCCCTACTGTGCAAGATGCTGCAAATACACAAAAAAGACAAGCCTGTCCCAGAAATCCGACCGTCAGATCTGTGTGCTTTGAGGCAAATATGTAATATTATTCTAAGGGAAAGGGTAGGTAAGTCAGTTGAAATATTACCCCTATGTTAAGTCCTTGTTTTCTCATGTTACAAGGCACTTGAGGTTGGCAGTCCAGGAAAAAATGTGATATTAAAAGGAAATATTTTGGGATTTCTTGATTTCCAGGAAAGAACAGTTACCTCAGCCTTGCCAAGTACTACAAGAAAATGCATATGCTCTACATGGGTGCACTGCGGTTCCTGCTCAGCACACCTGATATGATCAGAGCCTACAGCAATCTCACTGTATTTCCACACTATCTTGTCATGTTTGATTTCAATACAATATCATGAATACAATTTGTGATAAAGGTTCTCCTTCTGAACACAAATCACATAAGGAAAATATTTTTTTTCCTGGCTGAAGTTAAGGCAGTGCAACAAATAATACCAGCCTGAAGCAGAGTAATGTGTTTCTCTTCATTGAAGAGACAGAGCAGGCATGCAGTCTTCCCTCAGCTGTAATTAAAAACCACATCTTTTTCATCCAGAAAGCCTGAGCTCTCCTTGGGCTATGTCCCAGAATGATCCTGTTATCAAAGTGATCAAGAGGGCTATTAAATATAAAATACATGCATTCTTCCAGAAGCAAATACTAAAAGCTGGGAGACCCCACTCCTTGCTGAGTGGCTAAAGTAGACTAAGTTCACACTCCATAATTTTTCCTTCTTTTCTTCCATGAAACTTGTATTCTTTCCTTCACAGTGCGGAGTGGTACAGATGGAGTAGGTTTTCTTCCCTACCTAAACCTGTCACACAATGATTAGTTCACACTTTTGTAAAATAAAGTTTTGAGTCTGAACCTCCTCAGGTTAAAGAGAAACCTGAAACTGGATTTTCGTTTTCATCAGTGGGTTATCTAACATCCAAGCCACTATATAAAAGTCAATTGGTGCTACTAAGTTGGTTTAAGTCACCATAATTACTTAACTGCTTATTAAAACAAAATTATCTGTGTGTTAGGTATACTCAAACAGTATCTTCAAGTGACTTGGGAACTCTTCTGTATAGAATATGGATCATCAAAAAACACAGTCTCCAGACATGTTCTGGATATGTTCTTAAACCAAACGGTTGATGTCTTTATTTAGAAAATTGCTATTCAATTAAGAACACACCATGGAAAATGTAGACATCAAATAATCAGAATTATTTTGTTATTTTGGATTTAGGTATATCAAGACTGTTCTTTTCATAGCTGTTAGAGTGCTTCAAAAATCACTGGAAGTGATTTTTGTGGCATTATTCAGAGCAAAATCTACAGTCTGAACTCAGGGTTCAAGCCCAGCAGTCTTTCACATAGCATCACTTCTCACTTTGGGATGGTCAACACGCTGTACAACATTCCAAGTTTTTTGTGTTATATATTTCATTGTCCTTCAAAAACACAACAGAACATATAGTCTATTTAGAAAGGCTTTTTCTTCTAAAGCTTTAAATAGCTGAGAAAAAAGGCAGAAGAGCAAAAGTAATGGAGTTATTCCACTGACAGCTAAGCTAGCTATTCATGTATTTTATATTAACAGAATTCTAAGGGAGAAACTGAAATCTTAAGGATATTTCTGGAGAAAGAGCATGGAGTGATTAAGCATAAACTCTTAAGAAGCCTTGATTCTCCTTTTATGCAAATATATTAATAATGAGAACAAAGGAAAAGAAATGGAAATTGCTTTTCTAGGTTGACCACATGGTATCAGCTTTATAGCTCTCTGATGTTTCCATACTTCCCAGCAATGTAGGATGAAGGAGGTGTGGTGGTGCATTCATATCCCCCCTCTTATTTCTTTTGCTATTTCTGCCAAGGAGAGCTGGTTTGCCTCTGTCCTCTCTCAGCTGAGTGATAGTGTGCATTTCTTTTTTATTCCTCTGCTTAAATTTTAATTCTGGCTAAGGAGACAAAGAGGAAAGTAACGGCACTTTGCTCAGTATCTTATCCTCTTGCACCTTTTCCTCTGTCAGCCTAAGTACCTGAAGATATATGCATCTCTGAAAGGAAAAGATGATCCTACAGTGCACCATGAAGAGAGCTGGCAGGCAAATAAATGACTGGCAGATTTCTAATGTTCTTTTTTGTGGTAGATTCCTTGCCCTACAATCTTAAAGCTCTGGAAATGGACCATTGTCAACTACCACTTCATTTCAGAACTACTTTGTTTAAATTTGTTATGTTTAATCAGATGAAGTGATATGCTATGCTGAGCAAACACTGATGAGTTATCCACTAGTAATCTGTTTTCTCCAGTAGAGTGGTGTTTAAAGATCTCTCCTATGGCACTGTGTTCATGGTGTTCCTTGGGTTTGAATCAACACAGCTGAAATAAGAGAGAAAAAGATAGAGGTTTCTGGTCAGAAGAACTCCAACACGGCAGTATTCTTCCATATCATTCGTTGGGGTTTTGGGAGGGTTATATTACGTTTCTTTTTATGTGTTTTGTGCACTGTGTTTGAAATACATTACAGGGGCAGAAGAACTGAAAAAGTCTAGTATATTTTTTTTTTAAACTGCCTTTTTTCCTGGGCCGATGAGATACTCTAAATTAAAAAGCAACACCTGATTCTTATTGGGTGCTAGTTTTTATAGATTTAGACTTTTAAATGAGAACAGTCCCATTTTAACACATGGTTTGATAGCACAGTTCACAGAATTTCATGCAGTTATGCATAGCAGAGTGTCTTTTCACAGTTAAATAATTGTATGAGTTGGTAGTAAAAATTTACACAAGTGTAACCTGATTGAAATCTCTAATAAATGGTGAAAAACTATTGAGAATCCAATCTCTTGGTTCTTGTTCATGGAAAAAGACTAAGGATAAAAGGCTTTAAGGATAACAGAAAGTCCTGATGTATAGCTTTATAACTGTCCATACTGAAACACACTACTTGCTGGGTTTTTCTGAGCAATCCATACTGTTTCAGATCTGTGTCCAGTTCTTTTTTTGGCTATTTCCTTTACTTTTTTGATATCAGTAAACTTTCACAACTATGGTTTTTTCTCCTTAGATCATTTTTAAAAATACTACTAAGCATAGCTGGAAGACATTTCCTTTTTTCGCCCCTCAAGATTTTGGATAAAACATTCATAGCACATTTCCATAGCATTGCCACTACTGTTTGCATCTGCAGTCAAATAACAATTAACAACAGCTATAAACTTTGGCTGTTTATCTCTTACTTCTCTCCTGTTTTCTTCAGGTACTCTTTTTTTGAAGCCACTAATAGAAATGTTGCTGGATTAATTGTTTGTCTCCTTTACCATGCTTTTCTGTTTTGCAGTCTATTCTCTCTAACAAATAAATAAAACAGTAACTGTTACCTGGTGTCTTACAGACCTCTAATAGTCCACAGGCCACAAGTTGCAAGACACTGCACTAAAGTACTTAAGAAATGTGTCAATCAATTTCTAACCCATTAGCAATTATCTTTAAGAACTCCCACAGGACCAGAGAAGATGGACCAGTGTATGGCTCCTTGCAAAGGAAGCCTTTGTGAACAGAACAGTATACATATTAATTCTGAAGCCCGCAAATATACCAGGGAAAGTACTGAATAATCTGTAAACACTTAACAAGTAACAAGGTGGTAATAGAATAAACATATAGCCAGACATTTGTACCAAAACATATTGTCAGACCTAATTACCCTCTATGAGGTGGTAACTGACATAGAAAATCAGGAATTTAGGATCTTTTTAAAACCTTCTGATAAGCGTTTTTACACTGATTGGTATGACTTCGATAGGAAATTTTAGTAGAGATGACCATATTATAACAGGCTGGTTATCGAACCAATAGAATTGGTTATAGACCAATTGAAAAAAAACATATTTAAAAAGTTTTAGTACTTATCTACAATTTTTGAAGGAGGAATAAAGTGTCCTAAGTCCTATACCATTCAATACTTTATTAATAATTAATTTTCTTTGTGAGTGGAATCTTGGAATAAATCAATGAATGTGGGAATGGGAGAGTCAGTGCTGGTCTCCCTTCTTGGAAGGGATCAATAAGCAGCACTGAGAGACATCAGAGATGATTTCTTAGTTCTGTTTCCTCTGGCAGCAGACCTCAGGAAGCAGAGTGTCAAGTTTTAAGCACAACATGTTACAAAACGTACAGAAGATTAGAGACCAAGAGAGAATAGCAAATAAAATTATGAGCTTTAGAAAAATAAGAGAAAGAAAAAGTTGGTGTCATTGACAGACAAGTTTTGTTCAGCTGAGGAAGGACATGCGGAGAATTTACCATTTATGGACTTAAATATTCCATTTATGGACTTATGAAGGTTTCTTGTTCCACATCTTTTGAAGGCCGAATGAGAAATAATCATCTTAATTTTTAGCAGAAGAGATCTTATTTGGAGGGACTTTCAGCCTAAGAGTACAGTTGAGCACTAAATGATGGAGGCTGTAAAATTCTCGTCATTAAAATGAACACAGATTAAACAGACACCTGACTAGGACCATCTAGATGTACTGTGTTCTGCCACAGGATGGGAGAAGGGACCACAGGACTTCTGCAAGTCTTTTTATCAACCTGTGATTTACATGTTTCACCCATCAGAAAGACAATTTACTAAGGGTTTTTGTTAACTCCCTCTGAATATTTAAGGTGACTAGCTAAAATGGGTGTTGTCTGCTTGTCCCATATGTATTTAGTTCGGAAAAAACCACATATGTTGTCTGTCAGATTGTAAGTAGGGGAGATTAGAAAA
Organism: Calonectris borealis; assembly: GCF_964195595.1. Taxonomy (NCBI): domain Eukaryota; kingdom Metazoa; phylum Chordata; class Aves; order Procellariiformes; family Procellariidae; genus Calonectris; species Calonectris borealis. Next base: position 207,324,441 of record NC_134312.1, read on the forward strand.
CTCTGCCTTTTACAAACTATATTTAATCTAACTATGTTGCTGAGATATTGCCATAACTCATCACTTTTCATTTGAATGCCATTTATAAAAATGACTAAATTTTATTGTGGAGTTGAACCAGTCTCTACTGCAAATTCATTTTCTGTCAGCAAGTGTGTAAGATACTGAATTACCCTTTAATACTCTGACCATGTGTTCTGAAAAAAAAGTTACCATTATTAGTGCTCAACCGAGTAAACATCAGCAAGGTTTCTTAGTGTGGATAATATTTTTCTGAAACAAATTTACATCACCAATTTCTTTTGGAGATTTTTCAACCATTCAGCATACTGGAATTTGCTGGAATTTGTTTGTGTCCAGTTTTGTAAAGCACAAAAGCTGCTAGGTCATCTGGCTTTACAGCTGCATGCCATGTCTGGGAATTAAATGAGTAATTACACAAAATTAAATTGGATTCATTTAAAGATTAGACATGCAGTCTGTTTATTTTACCTGATTATGATATAACAGCCTGATATATTAGCTGCAAACATAATTAAACTTCTTATACTTACCTAATTAAGACTGCAGTTTTCCACTTATATTTCACAAAGATCTATTGTGCTTGTTCCAAAATGGTAATTTTTTTTCATATTGCATTAAAAATGTAAGTCTATTATCTAATATATATTTTGATTTTGATCTAAGATGAATATCCCGAGGTACTTCTACTGACTATTTAACTTGTTATTTGGATGTGAATTGGAGTGGAGACAATGTTTTTCACTTCTAAATCGATCATTGCCTTGTCATTCAGATCTTTTCTGAAGATTTGTCTGTACTGTGATAGCTACAATTTGTTATATGATATGCAATCAAATAAAATACTAATAAAAAATATTTTGCATTTTCCTCTGGTTTCTTTAACGTGTCTTGCTTTTTTTTCTCTTTCTGGCTGTTTTTCAGCTCTGCTGGGCAGGAACTATCTTATACTTTATAATCTATGGAATTCATTATAGACAGTAAGGCTATGACACATCATATTCCAGTGATCTTGCTCCAATAGGAGCAATCTCTGAAGTGTATTTCATTGGCATTGCAATGATCTCTGAATAAGTACACTATTTGCAAATAAAGACTTTAATGACAGAATCATAGGATCATGTAGTAGTTCAGACTGTAAGGGACTTTAGTAGGTCTTTAGTCCAACCTCCTGGTTAAATCCATGTGGACTATTCCCATTTACCTTCATCACCTTTATGTGTACAACAGGGGTTGTGAAGAGCTTCTTGATTTTCCCGGGGACCAAACTGGGGCTGAGCAGCCTGCAGTGCCACAGATTGTTCCTCCTGCCTTTTTTGGAGATGGGTACAGTAATGGCCTTTCTTCACCAAGGCACCAGGGACCTTGCATGATCTTCACAACCTTTTAAAAATTACAAAAGTGACCCAACAATGACATTAACCAAAGCAATTTGTTTTAGACAGCTTAAAGGGTGGGATTCAGCTCCAGATGAAGTCTCCTAAATTTAGGTATCAACAATAGGTGTCTATATATAAGCTAGATATTTAAGCTCCTCTTCTAGAAGCACTTTAAATCTTGCCTATTGGCAGGCAGCTGACTTGCTCCTTGGATGCTATCGACTGCTTTGACTACTTCTTCAGTTACTACAATGGAAGCTTAGATATTTAGTTCACAAGTAGAAACTTGTATATAAAAATAAATCTTTAGGTGTCTTCATTGCAAACGGCATTCTACTGCTGGTGTCAATAAAGGCAACAGAGGAATTAGAGTGTCATAGTGAATCTTTCTCAGGATAATTAAAATAAAGAAACTTGTTTGAGTAAAACAATTGTTTTAAAAAATGATTGCTTTGTTATTGATTAGAGAATATCTATCTTAAATTGCTTTGCTTAAAAAAATCGTTTTTAAGTGTTCAAGATTTTTCCATAAAGCACAGAAGCATGTGTAAAAGCATAATTTCAATTCTACTGGCAGGCATGAAAAATTCTGCTATCTCCACTCAAATACAGGGTCCTTACATCTCAAAGATTATTATTAATACAAGTGTGTCATTCATTGCGCCAGATATATCTTTAGTAATTATCCTCTGCCTCCTATTCCCTTGCATAACAGTTTAGTATGGGGCTCTCTTTTCCCACCTGCAAATCAGGAGCAGTTTCATTACTAGGTTCCACATTCAGTCATAATCTGTCTATACAATACTAATTTTACATCACCTTTGCTATACCTTCTACTCTTAAAGTCATATTCAATTAGAAAAAAATGGTTTATTGTATAGCTGGGCGAACCTCAGCACCTGGACCTTCTTGGGCTTAGTGATGTATAAGCAGAATAGAAGCTGGTATATCACTCTCTCAAAGCTTATAATCTAAATCATTGAGAGGGATAGGGAATTGAGGCAACATAACATATATAATCAGAGTAAATATGTTTTCCAAGGGCATAAAAATCCTTTTTTCCAGGGAGCTGGAAGTCTACAAGGAAGAGTGTAAGGTCAAAAACTGAGCAAGTAATAAAATGAGCACTCACGTAAGATAAGCAATAGAAAAATGATTTAGCTTTTTCATTAGCATTCACAGTTTACAAACAGAATCTTACAGAGACTCTCATTTGAACCTTTCTCTACAGGGGTTGTGTTTTCAAATTGAACTGCAGGCAGAACTTACCAGACAAAAAATGAACAATATCAAGTTGCCACTGATATTCACTTAGGATTTAAAAAAAAAAAAAATCCTGTTTAAAACTGTATTGGTACTATAGCACTGGAAGATAGCAAAGGTGACGCCAGTTTTACCAATGGTGTCCATGAGGAATCCTGAAAGCTATGATCAATTAAGTCTTATGTCTGTAGCTACCCTATTGGTAAAAAAAGTGTAAGAAAAGGTAGGATTAGTGGATAAATGTGAAATTCAAGGAAAAAGTCTTCCCCCTCTTTGTAAAGGGATATCATACTTGACAAACTCATTAGTTTCTTTGTGGGAGTCAGAACACAGACAAAGAAACATGGTTTACTCAGATTTCCAAAAGAGGTTTGACAAGGTTCCTCACCAGGTGTTCTTCAAGAAAGTAAACTACTGTGGGATAAAAGAGAAGGCTATTGCATAGAAACATGGCTCTTCAAAAGGAGAGAAACAGAAGTGGGAGGTAATGGTCTATATTCCCAGTGGAGAGTGGTTACTAATAGAGAAAGGTCCCATGGGGATCTGTGCTGGTGCCTGTCCTATTCATAAACACACCAGGAAAAGGAGAGACAATGAGGTAATAAAGTCTGTTAATAACACTGAATGTCCACACAGAACAATTCAATGCACATATATCTAAAGTAATGCCCTTAGGGGAAAAAAAAATCCAAATTTTCCATACACATTGATGGTTCTAAGTGAGCAATTAGAACTCAATAAAGAGATCTTGACTTGTAATAAGTAGCTGCGTGAGAACATCAGCTCTGTGATCAGTAGCAAAACAAAATCATATATGTTATGAAAGATTAGGAAGAATAGAATTCGTTTGTTTTTTTTTTTAAAAGGAGAAGACATCGTGTCCCACTATGCAAATCCATCCGCTCTCATCTTGGATAATACATAGATATCTGACTCCCCTATTAAGGAAAGGATATAGTAGTTTTAAAAGGAAAACACACAGAGAAAAGTGACAAGAATGATTTACTTCCAGACAGTAAGGAACCATTCCCCATGCAAAGAACTACTAAAGAGAAAGACATTCTTCAATCTGCTAAATTGATGCGGAGAGGAAATGGACAAGGAGATACAACAGAGATCTACAAAATCATAAATGACATGGAGAGTATGAATGGGAAAAGATTTGTCACTGCTTCTTCAAATATAAACTTTAGGGAGCATCAGATTAAATTGACAGTGGAGTTCTCCGGCACAACTTACTTTGAATGTCAATAGGCACCAAAGGCTTCTGAAAGCAACTTTAAACTCACAGAGAAATTCATAGGAAAATAATCCATTGAGGGCTGTTACACACAAAGATACACCACCTTGCTCATAAAGTTCATGATCTGCAAATTTCTGGGAGTGTATTGGAGACGATGCCAGCAAAAACATTCCTATTTTTGTTAATCTTTTCCTCATACTTTCACCTACACATCTCTTATTAGCCATTGTCACAGACCAGATACCAGATTTGACAAGGCTTTGATTTGATGACTCTTCCAATACTTCTAACAGTTTGTGTATTTTCAAACATGATTTCCAACTCTTTGTGAAATAACAGATTCTTCCATTTGTGTCTGTGTTCCTAAACCTCTTCTGGTTTTATCAACTCCCTGAAAGAAAACAAAATCATTACTACTGAAACTTTTAGGTGATACTACAGAATGTTTTGATAAATAGAAAGTTTTTAAATATACATACTGACTTGGATAGATTTATAAGGTGGATATAGCAGAAAAAAATATAAGGAACTCCCAAATGATGAAGATCTGTATTTTAGAATAGGGTTTCAACAAATTATTTGTCATTACTAGTTGTTTTGTAGTGCAATCAGAAGTTACAGGATTGTTAAAAAAAGTACTTGATGAGATATCTTGGTCTCTATATGCAGATGGTCAGACAACATCATACCCTTAAAATGGTTGGATCAATGAGTAATTAGCTCAGTTCTACACCCTGTGTCTTTGGGGTCATGGTCCTGAGACTCATCATGAGGCCTAGACACAAGCAGAGTCTACTGAATCACTCTATATTGTTTTCTCTGTTTTTTATGTCATGCCTGTTGCCATGAGACTGAACACACAGATAATGAAAAAATACTCCTGCCTTCATCCTGGGCACTTTATACAGAATCCTTACATTTTAGCATCCTCAATGATTCCCAGATCCTTTGGTTTTTTACTTATTTGGTTTTTTACTTATTAGGTGGTTCATCAAAAATCCTCTTTGCCCTAAAGATTTAGGACTTACACGGACTTTGGTGTTGCAGTATGTATCTCTGACTAAACAAATCTCATAGTGCACCTCCTCATAACTGTCAATCTCCAGACTTGAAATAACATTATTCTACTATGATTATGCTTTGGATTTTATTTTTTACTACACTTACTCCTTCCTTTTTATCTGTTTTCTTAAATGATGGATTCAACTATGTTCCTGATGTGCTTTTCTTCTACTAAAAGAAGGACATGAGACGTCAGATAATTTCTGCTTCTACTTTGCTACTTTAGCTGGATCCTTTATTAATAAATTATTTGCAAGTCTTCCACATTTGTATTAGAATGCTTTTGTTGTTGCTCTGCATTGAAAACTGCTTTGATCTTTCCAGTGTGTTTACCATGCCACCTTTCTGTTTTCTCCCATGAAATATACCTGCTCTCTTTAGCACCCACCTAATGTCACTGAAGACTCTAAAAAGGTCCAAGGACAGTTACTATGAAAATCAGCCTGTGAAGGAGCTTTCATGCAAAGAGAAGACACAGGAAGACCAAATTCATTTGTGTTATATCCTCGGCATGAGATTAAACCTCTGTGAGACTGTATGCAAGCTGGAGCTAAATTATTTGTTGTGATTACAATGTACTGTGGCTACAAAGTTTAAGAAGGCCAAAGGATGTTAGTACTTCAAATACTTTTGCCATGTAAATGTAGTTTATCATGAAGTTATAGATCAGTAGAAAAGTAAGTCTTGTTTTGAAAGGAAGGGTGTTGTATGTTATTGATTTTTGTCAACCTTCATTCCAATAAGTGTCTTTTACTTTTGGTCTCTATGCAAACTGCTTTTCAATTATATATATGTGTATAATAAGCTGAAAGTTGGAGTACACGCTGCTGCTACACTCATCACAGTAAAATTAAGAGTGCTATCAATTCTCACACACAAGAATAAAGGTATTTACCAGCTAAGGTAAAAATAAATATTATTTACCAGCTAAGGTAAAAATGTAATTTCTGTTCTTGGTATTATATTAGTATTATAGAGTCAAGAATACTAGTGAATTACCTCCTTTTTAAGAAACATTCATCTTTGAGCTTTGCTGGGTGCAGAAAAGCATAGAGGATAGTTAGTAAGACAGCTCTTATACTCTTTTGATCATCAACTAGAAATAGCTGCAGAACTACTTTGCTTTGAATTCACTTTAGATTACTTTGTTCAGTATAAAAATAAAAATATAATAAATTGAGGCTTACTAAAATGAAAATTGACTGGCCAAAATTTTGTGGTTTGCTATTTCTTTTATGTATAGAGGATATAAAGCGCTATAGATACCGTTAGCTTTCCCTATGCAAGGCTGGAAATGGATACAAAAGGTGCAAGACAGTGAAGGAGCAAACACGTTATTTTCAAGTGATATAGCATGTCATCTTCTGGAAATTATTCTGAAAACCACATTTCATGTATGACCTCTTACTATCTGATTTACAGTGCCACCATAACTCCTAGTAAAGTGCCTACCAGCTTTCTCAAGGAAAAAAAAATAAATCTAAAATTAAAAGTTTTAAAACATTACATTATTTCACATCCTTATTTTTATGGGAAAAGGAAAAGTCAGAGCAACAGTATTTCAGCTGGAAAGGTCTTTTCAATTCAGCAACATGTTTGTGTGAGTAAACATCTAGTTTATGCTGAAGGAATTCTGCTTTAATCAAATATAAAACAAATGTATAATTGTGACTCCACTTTCGTAGAAATGGAAAATCTGTAATGCTGACAAGCTGAAGACATCTCAGTGTCCATTGCGTGATAACCTTTCTGTCGTCTTCATGAAGCATTTGAACTTTTAGTGTATAGTGTGCCATAAAACTATAAAAAATTTTCTTCATGTTCATGTATACATAGAAATACAGCTATGTAACATCCTTGGGTTTGATTGTAAAAATGGCTATATGCATAAAAGCTTTCTCCAAAGTGAAACTAAAAAAAGAAAATTTCAGGAAAAAACCTGCACAATTCTATGACCTCAAAGGATCCTATGCTTAGTTGAAGAAGCCCCATCAATTTGTTATTTGGAAAGGTTTGTTGGATGTTTGCTAGGAGAGATTTGGTTAAACCTTATCTTCTGACATACGCAGGTCAGAGTTCGCTTCTTATCAAGCTGCAATAATTTCTTTGATTTCAGTGGAAGACTTCTAACTTGCCACTTCTTTAATTCAAGCTCTTCCTTAGGTAAGCACTTAAGCAAATTGTCTGCTAAGAATGGGCTTATCAGAAAAAAATATGTTTGCATCCTGTCGCAATCAGAAAAGCTGCATGAATTGCACTGAGAGTTCAAAATCTGTGGGTATATCCCTGATAAAAAAGTAGAAGTGGTAAATAGGCAGCAGTGGAACATTGGCACAGCAGTTGACGATTCCCTCATGTTTGATCCTGATCTCTTTACTCATAGCCTATTCATAGGCTATTAATAGCAATTGAATTTTGTCATGCTCTTAGTAGCTCCTTTAAATTCACCATAACAAATTGAATGAAGCACTGGGTTTCTTATTTAACACCAAGTTAAATTACCAACTGGATTTTTAGATTATATTCTACGTATTTTAAAACAAAATTACAGGGGCAGTTTCTGGCTGAAATGCCTGCAATTCATCACATGTACAAACATTTGATGCCGAAGTAAGCTTCAGAAATTTCTGAACTGTTTTACATGATTGCATAAAACAGTCATTTTCCACTCACCTGGACTGATTTGGAGTCACACACTAACATTAATCACCTACCCTCAAGGTTGTATCAAGGTTTTCTTCAAGAAATTCTGTCTTTGAAATAACTAATGGGTAGATTTTAGAAATATTGGATTTTTTGAAGGATTGGCACAAATTTGATGTGAACTCTCCTCTATTCATAAAAACAAGCAATGACAAAAATTGAAGGGAAAACTGAACAAAGTGATTACGAAACTATGCACTTGTGGGAAGGTCCATGTCATGGGTATACACTCTATCTTAACAATATCACCGCTATAATAATGTGGGTTGCATCCTAGTGGGATGCTGTTTCATTTAGGTTGTTTTCTTTTGTAAAATATACTCTTGAAGATGTTTCCCCAGCAACTATACCCTCAAGGAGAACACACCAATACCTGTTATCTAGTACCTGTATCAATGAGCAGTGAGACAGCTGGCTCATTATCTTGATATTTCTCTATAGTTTTTTCTCCTTTTCCTCACAAAACAGCATAATTTCTGTCCTTAAAAAAAAAAAAAAACAAAATAACATCTCTCAACTGGAAAGCAGAGTGAGTTAAGTCTGTGAGAGTTGGAGCCTATTAATGCATGACTTTAATCTCATTGGAGATTGTGAAATATTGTTTTTATAAAATAATTTTTAATTAAGTAAGACAGAGTGACATTGAGAGATGTATTCTGTTCTGCAGCCTGTGCACAGAATGGCCTCGGCACACTCAGAGAACAGGTTTCTCTTTGGCATAAACCACCTGATCTTCATCTTGCTTCCTGAAACCTAGGGCATGACTGTTCTTCCTAAAATTGCCTTTCAAAATTTACTTAACCTCATGTATTTGGTCTTAGGTGTTTGGTTTATTGACCCTCTGACCAGGGTCTGCTACTCAGAGAATCTTCGTGGTTTAAACCCAGCCGGCCACTGAGCACCACGCAGCCGCTTGCTCACTCCCCTCACAATGGGATGGGGGAGAGAATCAGAAGGGTAAAAGTGAGAAAACTCATGGGCTGAGATAAAGACAGTTTAATAGGGACAGCAAAAGCCGTGCGCGCAAGCAAAGCAAAACTACTTCCCATCAGCAGGCAGGTGTTCAGACATCTCCAGGAAAGCAGGGCTCCGTCACGCGTAACGGTTACTTGGGAAGACCTACGCCATCACGCCGAACGTCCCCCACTACTTCTTCTTCGCCCAGCTTTATATGCTGAGCATGACATCATATGGTATGGAATAGCCCATTGTCCAGCTGGGCCAGCCATCCCAGCCATGCTCCCTCCCAGCCCCCCGCGCACCTGGCAGGGCACGGGAAGATGAAAAGTCCTTGACCATGTAAACACTACTTAGCAACAACTAAAACATCAGTGTGTTATCAACAATATTCTCATACTACACTCCAAAGCACAGCACTATACCTGTTAATAGGAAGAAAATCAACTCCATCCTAGCCGAAACCAGGACAGTATAGAAGGAGCATTAACAGCTCTATTGATGGTAACATGCTATACAGTGTACCCGGTTTGCATCTACCTCTTCCAAACTAAGCAAATATCAGCTTAAAAAAAACCAAAAAAAACCCAAAAAAACCCAACCTGCTTCAAAGATGATTTTGTGCAATAACATGCACACAAAGGCCTTAGAGATGATTAATTGACTTTATTGAATTAAGCCGTTATTTACTTGCCATGCCCATGTATTTATTATTTAATTTATCTGCAGGGATCTGTGGAAAGGAAGTGAGGGAACAGGACTGAGGAAAGAAGAGGAGTTGCAGATGGGGAAATGTTTCGGATGATTCCCCAGTAATCATAATGGAAGCTAATACCAGCCACTCTAACGCACAGCAACTCTGGAACCAAGGGGACACAGAGTCACTTTATATTCTCCTTCCCCTAATTGCATTGAATACCAAACTCTCTGTTTTGAGTATCTGGTTGACTATAAATAGGCAAATTACAGTTAAACTCTTTAACACTTTTGAACCTCATCACCAAACCACCTTTTCCTTCTGTTATTCAATGGTGGTATCAGCTGTTCAGTGGCAATTCCATGAGCTGCATCCAAGGTCTGTCTCATATTCTGGGAAAATTCAGTCCTATAAAATGATACCAATACATACAAATTTGTGGTAAAATAGCTAGCAGTCTGTGGAACTAATGTATACCTGAAGAGGAGATAGTGCCAGCATGTATCACTAATTTCAATTCTATTGTTTTCTTTATGTGTCTATGATTATAATTCTTGGAGTTGAAGCTTATCTTTAAGTGTTTTGCTAGTAAACATTGTTACAAGCAACAAGCATTTTTCCACATGAGAGATTAAGATCATAAGTTCTTTAAATTATTTAAAGTTGATTCCCTTTGGGCATCAAAACTTCTGTATTCTTTGCAGGTACAATTACTGTCTCTGCAGGCATTGTACATTTAGAGAAACATGTTAGCTATTGAAGTAGATATCAGTTTTAGGGTTCATTTTATCATTTTTGTTATTGCATGACACTCTTCAATCCTATTCTGGACATCCCAACAAATTAAAATACAAATTTCTATGTCTTCCATTAAAAATACAAAAACTGTGAAAAAGACACCTTTTTTTCCTAATTTCGAACAGTTTATAGGGAATATCAATTCCAATGAAGAATTCCAAGAAGTTTCTGGAGAATTGGGATGGAAGTTCTGCTAGAAACTTCACCCCTGCATCAGGGCACCCTGTAGTTCAATGGCTCTGGTACAGATTTGGTAACCCAGGCTTCAGAACTCCACGCTGTTTTAATGGAATGAGAATGTGAACTCATTTCAGGTGAGTGACCCACCAAGTCAAATTGGTAACTCCTGCATATGATGTCCGCTTTATCCCAGTGAACAGCTGTTTGCTTATTGCTGCGGATGACACTGATTAAAATGCTGTAAATGACTGATAAGATAACTACTATAGTCTCAGACATCATCTGTAAAAGGATTTTTAAAAAAATAAAGTCATCAAGTCTTAAGCCTGACCTTACAAGTAACTCTCTTTGTGGTTTGGTTTGCATGATGATTTGCTGTAGGAAAACACGCAATTATCATAGTGCTTTCATAAAGATCAGCAGAGGAATAATTAGTACAATAATTCCTATAATAATTCCTAGGAATAATTCTTAGGAAGTAAGGAGACAGATTTAGGCTAAGTATCAAAGCAAGTAGTAAAGCTGGAGAAGGCTTAAAAGTCAACAGGCTTTAAAAGCTTATAATGATAATTAAAAAAGGCAGTAATTACCAATTAAAAGCTTAAGTGCCTGTCAAACTTTCATATACCTTATGCTTCTGGCATTACTCTTTCTGGAATGCTTATTGCAAAGAGTTAATATATTTTATGTATAATACAAAAGGAAATTCTAACCTTAAACAGAAAGCATAACAGCTACAGTTTCATCTGAATCAAAAGTTTAACAACTTAAAAACTTAAATATCCCTCCCCTTTGAGATACACAGATCTAAGACTTTGGCAGAAATTTTTATGATTGAATTTGTAGAGAAAATCCATGTTAATGGATTGAATTTTATCCTAATTTCTATTTTACAGTGGAATGAAATATTCTAAACCAGTCCCATATGATTTATTAAATCATGAAAATGTCTCTGTGACTTGTTTCTGGAAGACATATTGTATGAGTCACTGTAAAGTGGACTAGACAAGAGGCTGTTAAAAACAATGTGGCTTTGGTAGACAGATGATTTAGATACACACACATATCTCATTTATCTCTATTTACTATGATTCAGTGATGGGCAAGGCACAGTTGAAAAAATTCCTGATGCATTTAGAACTAAACCCAAGACTTTTCATATGGTGTTAGCACAATGCATTTCTTGATGCATATTTTAATAACCTATTCTAGTCTACCTGTTGACATTTCCCATTTTATTTGAAATGTTGCTGTTTTCTTCCTCTAGGCATGACATTCCTGTGGATCCAACCATAGCATGCTAATTTTTCAAGCTTTGTTAGGTAATCATAGAATCATAGAATCATTAAGGTTGGAAAAGACCTCTAAGATCATTGAGTCCAACCATCAACCCACTGCCACCATGCCCACTAAACCATGTCCCTAAGCACCTCGTCTACACATCATTTAAATACTTCCAGGGATGGTAACTCAACCACTTCCCTGGGCAGCCTGTTCCAAGGCCTGACCACTCTTTCAGTAAAGAAATTTCTCCTAATGCCCAATCTAAACCTCCCTTGACGCAACATGAGGCCATTTCCTCTTGTCCTATCGCTAGTTACTTGGCAGAAGAGACCAACACCCACCTCCCTACAACCTCCCTTCAGGTAGTTGTAGAGCGCAATGAGGTCTCCCCTCAGCCTCCTCTTCTCCAGGCTAAACAACCCCAGTTTCCTCAGACGCTCCTCATAAGGCTTGTGCTCCAGGCCCTTCACCAGCTTCGTTGTCCTTCTCTGGACATGTTCCAGCACCTCCATGTCCTTCTTGTAGTGAGGGGCCCAAAACTGAACACAGTATTGGAGGTGCGGCCTCACTAGTGCCGAGTCCAGGGGCACGATCACCTCCCTGATCCTGCTGGCCACGCTATTTCTGATACAGGCCAGGATGCCGTTGGCCTTCTTGGCCACCTGGGCACGCTGCCGGCTCATATTCAGCCAGTTGTCAACCAGCACCTCCAGGTCCTTTTCCTCTGGGCAGCTTTCCAGCCACTCTTCCCCAAGCCTGTAGCGTTGCCTGGGGTTGTTGTGACCAAAGTGCAGGACCTCATACAGTTGGCCTCAGCCCATCGATCCAGCCTGTCCAGGTCCCTCTGCAGAGCATTCCTACCCTCCAGCAGATCAACACTCCTGCCCAACTTGGTGTCGTCTGCAAACTTACTGAGGGAGCACTCGATCCCCTCGTCCAGATCATTGATGAAGATATTGAACAGGACCGGCCCCAGTACTGAGCCCTGGGGAACACCGCTCGTGACTGGCCGCCCACTGGATTTAACTCCGTTCACCACAACTCTCTGGGCTCAGCTGTCCAGACAGTTTTTTGCCCAGCAAAGGGTACACCTGTCTAAGCCGTGAGCTGCCAGCTTCTCTAGGAGAATGCCATGGGAGACAGTGTCAAAGTCTTTACTGAAGTCCAGGTAGACCACATACACAGCCTTTCCCTCATCCACGAGGCAGGTCACCTGGTCATAGAAGGAGATCAGGTTGGTCAAGCAGGACCTGCCTTCCATGAACCCGTGCTGGCTGGGCCTGATCCCCTGGTTGTCCCGCACATGCCTTGTGAGCACCCTCAAAACGAACCGCTCCATAATCTTCCCCAGCACCAAGGTCAGGCTGACAGGCGTGTAGTTCCCTGGATCCTCCTTCCGGCCCTTCTTGTAGATGGGCGTCACATTGGCAAGCATCCAGTCGTCCGGGACCTCCCCAGTTAACCAGGACTGCTGGTAAATGATGGAGAGTGGTTTGGCAAGCTCCTCCACCAGCTCCCTCAGTACCCTCGGGTGGATCCCATCCAGCCGCATAGACTTGTGAGCGTCCAAGTGGCGTAGCAGGTCATTAACTGCTTCCTCTTGGATTATGGGGGGGTTATCCTGCTCGCCATCCCTGTCTTCCAGCTCAGGGGGCTGAGTACCCTGAGGATAACTGCTCTGACTACTAAAGACTGAGGTAAAGAAGACATTAAGTACCTCAGCCTTTTCCTCGTCCTCAGTGGTAATGTTCCCGCCCCGGATCCAATAAAGGATGGAGATTCTCCGTGGCTCTCTTTTTGTCACTAATATATTTGTAAAAACATTTTTTGTTGTCTCTTACGACAGTGGCCAGATTGCGTTCTAGCTGGGCCTTTGCCTTTCTAGTTTCCTCTCTGCACGACCTAACGAGATCCCTGTACTCTTCTTGAGTTGCCTGCCCCTTCTTCCACAAGTGGTAAACTCTTCTTTTTTTCCTGAGTCCCAACAAGAGCTCCCTGTACAGCCAGGCCGGTCGTCTTCCCCGCCCGTTCTTCTTACGGCACATGGGGACAGCCTGCTCCTGCACCTTTAAGACTTCCTTCTTGAAGAACGTCCAGCCTTCCTGGACTGCTTTGCCCTTCAGGACTGTCTCCCAAGGGACCCTCTCGACCAGTGTCCTGAGCAGGCCAAAATCTGCCCTCCAGAAGTCCATGGTAACGGTTTTGCTGGCCTCCCTCCTTACTTCACCAAGTATCGAGAATTCTATCATTTCATGGTCGCTAAGCCGAAGCCAGGCTCCGACCACCACATCTCCCACCAGTCCTTCTCTGTTTGTAAACAGCAGATCAAGCGAGGCACCTCCCCTGGTAGGCTCACTTACCAGCTGTGCCAGGAAGTTGTCTTCCACACACTCCAGAAACCTCTTTGACTGTTTCCTCTCTGTGTTGTATTTCCAGCAGACGTCTGGAAATTTGAAGTCCCCCATGAGAACAAGGGCTAGCAATTGTGAGACTTCTGCCAGCCTCTTGCAGAATGCTTCATCTGCCTCCTCATCCTGGTTAAGTGGTCTATAACAGACTCCCAGCAGGATATCTGCCTAGTTGGCCTTCCCCCTCATCCTTACCCACAAGCACTCGACCTTATCATCACAATCGTTGAGCTCTAGAAAATCGAAACACTCCCTAACATACAGAGACACTCCACCGCCTCTCCTTCCTCGCCTGTCCCTTATAAAGAGTTTATAGCCATCCATTGCAGCACTCCAATCATGAAAGTCACCCCACGATGTTTCTGTGATGATGATTAAGTCATAGCTACCCCGCTGCACAATGGCTTCCAGCTCCTCCTGTTTGCTGCCCATGCTGCATGCATTGGTGCAGATGCACTTGAGCTGGGCTATTGATTCCACCCCCAGCACTGGCGTGCCGCCCCTAGGCTCTTCTCTAGTGAGCCTGGTTTTATCCCCTTCCCCCTTCAAGCCTAGTTTAAAGCCCTCTCGATGAGCCCTGCCAAGTTGTGAATAAACCTCCCTGTGATCAAAAAAGCCAAAATTCCGCCAATGGCACCAGCCCCTGAGCCCCTCAGCCACATGTTGATCATGTGTGTTCACAATCTTTACTTGTGAATTCCTCCTTGTATCCTATTACCTCTTCACGAAAGGCTGTTTTTTGTGCGCCCAGGAAACTGAACACAAATTTGTTTAATATCTGCTGAGATGTTTCCTTAGCTCTTTATGTATTTTGCATAAGACATGTTTTCTGAAGAAACCAAAGTTAAAATTAAATAAATAAATGTAGACTACATTAGACTTCAGTATGAATAAAAGATCTATGCTTTTGTTCCCTCTCTACATTGTTACATCAATTAAAGTATCTGGTAATATCTTCATGTTGTTCTGATACTTTGATTTTCTTTTATATATTTTGATGTGCCATTCACAAAACCCATAAAGCCTAAACCCAACACACAGCACAAAGTCTCTTGTGTGAGGTATCAAAACATTCAGGAAGATAATGTCAACTACTGAGGAAGCAAAAACTGTTCCAGTTTCAGAGTGTAGTTCAGAGATTATTATGAACGGGTTTAAAAATGTAAGCTTCTGCTCCATTAATGAGGGTGCTGGGGCTGGTACTGTCAGAAATGGTAGCACTCCTTTCCTTGTTCTTTTATTAACTCATATCCTAAACCAGACATCCTGACACTTTGTTTATTTAAGTATTGCAGGCACCAGTTTAAATGTGTCTTAGATCTCCTGAAACTGCACTTTGTATACAAGAGCTGAAATTTGTGCTACTGAAGTTGACTTAAAAGCAACCTATTTGAATGCTTCTCCTGATAGCTGATGTTTCAACAGCCACAAGAAGTAAGCAAATAAAACAAAAATATGAATGGAAAACTAAAACAGCTTTCTGTATCTAGACCAGTAAAGGTCTGAGTGGTTCATCTAGGAGTCATCAGAATGTCATTAGCATGGAAATAATCCCATGACTTTACCACTGCAATAACTTGTCTATGGTGAGAATGAATTTGTGAAAGTCCTAAATGTCTTGGCTTTCTACATTACATGCAGTGACTGGTTGTCCCCACTGATTGTGTTTAAAACCAGTCTGGCAGCCTCAAACATCAAAAGTTTTAAGTCGTTCACTGTTCTCTTGACCTCAGATGCAATAGCAGCTGCAACAAGTAAGTTACACAAATTTAACACATATCTGAACAACAGATATGAATGAAAATATTGTTGAGTATTTTTTTTCTTCTTTAAGGAATAAAAAAGACTAAATCTCAATATCACCTGTCAGACTTAACATCAGTGTAAGAACAACCGTCATCATAAGATACCACAAGATTTTTCTTCTCAGTAGTCAGAAGTTTATTGCCATTCTTCTGATCCAAGCATTATCCTCACACTGAGAGAAACTCTTGTGATAATATCGTGACAAAGCTCAACACCTCTCTATATCCATCCAACTGCTTTTCTCTTCTAGTGAGGGGTATTAGGCAATCGTGTGCATAAAGTGCTATTCTTTTTGTCAAAATCCATTGTTGTTTGTGCAGTTGAGTCTTCAGTTAAATCAAGGACCTACTTATATATTAGATAAAAATATACCAGAGGACTCTGCTCTAAAGACATTGTTTTCTGACTAGTTCTTAAGTGAGACTTCCAGGATCAGACCCAAAAAGTGTTGATGATAATTTTGTTATAAAGACAGTTGTTCTCTTGAAATCTGAAAATGTTTTTTTACAATACCAGAAAATGGTCAGATGGTAACATCTTCCACTAGCTAGAGACTTGAGCCATTATTTCCACCTGCAAGGATATCAAGCACTCATCTTAACTTGAAGGTAGAACTGCAGTTTCCAGCAAAAAGTCCATACAACTGGTACTGCTATCAGGATCTTGAACAGCATATCACCCATCAAAAAAAAAAAAAACAAACGCACGTTAGAAGGGTAAATATCATATTTGTTTTCTTACATCATACTGTGTCCTGGTTTCAGCTGGGATAGTTAGTTTTCTTCCTAGTAGCTGCTGTAGTGCTGTGTTTTGGATTTAGTATGAGAATAATGTAATAACACACTGATGTTTTAGTTGTTACTGAGTAGTGCTTATATAGTCAAGGACTTTTCAGCTTCCCATGTTCTGCCAGGTGCATAAAGGAGGTAGCATAGCCAGGACAGCTGACCCAAACTGGCCAAAGGGGTATTCCACACCATATGATGCCATGCTCAGTA
Source organism: Calonectris borealis (assembly GCF_964195595.1). Lineage (NCBI taxonomy): Eukaryota > Metazoa > Chordata > Aves > Procellariiformes > Procellariidae > Calonectris > Calonectris borealis. The sequence continues at coordinate 207,341,240 of NC_134312.1, forward strand.
CATAAACTAGGGGGAGTTGGCCGGGTGGGCAGCGATTGCTGCTCAGGGACCGGCTGGGCATTGGTCGGCGGATGTTGCGCGGTTGCATCACTTGTTTTTCCTGGGTTTTGTTCCTCTCTCTCTCTCTCTCTTGCTGTTTTCCTCTTCATTACAATTTATTATTATTTTTGTTGTTATTGTTGTGGTTATTATTATTACTATTATTATTTTATTTCAAGTATTAAACTGTTCTTATCTCAACCCAGGAGTTTTCTTACTTCTGCCCTTCCGATTCTCTCCCCCATCCCACCAGGGGGGGAGGGTGAGCGAGTGACTGTGTGGTGATTAGTTGCCGAGTGGGATTAAACCACGACACATTGAAAGAAGCTTTTCAATAACTAATCAGACCTCCAGACTTTTCATGTTTTGGTAGGCTTAGTATATTAGTGGATTGTTGCTTAAAGGAATGAAATCCTAAACAATTATTTTGCCTTTTTTCATTCATTTTCAGTCTGAAAAATGTAACTCTTCTGGGGCAGAGGTAAAAAATGTTAATTGGTGAAGACATTAGTCAGGTGTGAACATTTCAGAATAACATAAAAGGCATTTTAAAAGGTAGTTCCTTTTTTTTTTAATTAACATGACCTACTATTCTTTCATTGCTTATTGTCAGATTTGCCTGTTGACAATTCTGACTTCTTTCATTTTGGTTGTTGGTATTTATCATATTATATTTTCACATGATATTGAAAGCATTCTTCCCTGCTAACCCGAATGGAATGATTGAATGTTCACTATTATAGAATTACTCTTTCCTCCATGCTTTGCCCACATTCAGCCTACTCGTAACTGATAAACTAATGGCAATCTTTTGCCCTCTGGAACAGAAACAAGGAAATTTAACAACTCAGAGTGAGAGTTGTCCTCCATGTGAAAAAAATTCCTCTAATTCACTTGTCCTTTACAGTATTTTATCATCCCTTCTGAACCTTTGTAATCCATGGTCACCAGGTTTATACAAAATCATTAACACTGTGATTTTGATACACCTCCATTGTGCAGTCTCACACTGAGAAAGTAGGAAGTGGGGCTGATGGAGGATTTTTGTTAGTGTACTGTTCTGAACTACCTAAACAGCCCAGGGGAGCTGAAGACCAATAACTACTAGCTAGGCACCCCTGAGAGGTCAAACCTTTCACAGTCACCAACTCTCCAGGCTCTTTGTGCAAGAAGCTGCATGGAGAGACCAGAGCATCCTGCTAAAAAGTTTAGGAGAATTTCTGATACAAACTTCAGGATTTGAAATCTTGGTGCATTGTAATAAGTGAAAAATAAGGGAACAAAACCACTGGAGGACAAGGCATGTTGATACAGAACCATCTTTTATTGATGTTTCTCTCTTCTGACTAAAAAGGAGCTGATTTAAGGACAACAGGGCTGGCAGAGAGGGTGTTTTGAAACATTTTCTATATGTCTCTTCAAAGTGGCAGACAACAAGAAAAGCTCTTCTCATCTGGCTGGCATTTTTTCTGAAATCAGTAAAGATAAAGCTTGCACTTGCTTAACACCTTGAAAAATCTAGCAACATATCTCTTAATATGGCTATATATCCCATGATAACTGCTGTAACTAAACTCTATACAGAGGTTATGTAAGATATAAGTAATTTCCTTTTTTTTTTTTTTGAGATTCTATAGAGGAAGTTTTAGTGCTAATAGAAGTCTGAGCTTTTGTTTAAGCAGCTTACCAGTGAGAAACGTTCAGATCAGCCCATTTCACATTATTTTTACTAATAGCTTCTGTTTACTTCAGTAGGGTGTCATTATTTATCTTTGTCAGTGACCGTGACATACAGCTAGTCTCATAGGCACCAAATAGCTAAGCTAAAGGCTAAAGGTTCAGCTCTGGAGGGAGTGGAAAATCAACATGGGTGATGCAGATGGCTCATTCATGACAGTAATTATCTTTTGTAAAAGATATCACTGAAAGCAAAATGGAAACTAAAGCAAGGAGAATTTAAATAGAAACTTACGTTTGTTTTCTTTTGAGAAGACAAGTGACTTTTTTGTGTGCATCAGGGCCCATAACAACAACAACACTGATAATAGTAACAAGCAAGTTGGTTACAACACATTCTGATTCTAGGTACGCTTTTGTTCGGATGGGTGTGTGTCTAGGTCATTTTGGATAGGGTCTTTGATAGTGGCACAGTACAGGATTGAAACACAGGACACTCTGTGTCTGCTGAACTTCCATGGAAGGTTAATTACAGCTTAGGGCTGTGCTATATTACTTCTGGGTTCCCTTTGGCAGCTGCTATTAAATGAATACAAATGGGTCAGGCTCTAACAGAACAAGTGGTGTGGTTTAACCGGCAGGCAGTCAAACACCACACAGTCTCTCGCTCACTCCCGCCCTCCCCGCAGGGACGGGGAGAGAATCAGAAGGGTAAGAGTGAAAAAAAACCTCGTGGGTTGAGATAAAGACAGTTTAATAGAACAGAAAAGGAAGGGGAAATAATAATAATAATAATAATAATAATAATAATAACAACAACAACAACAATGATAGAATATACAAAATGAGTGATGCACAATGCAATTGCTCACCACCCGTACTTGACCAATAACCAAGTAGCGATCGCTACTTCCGGGAACACTTACCATTCATATATTGAGCATAATGTCACGTGGTATGGAATACCCCATTGGCCAGCTGGGCCAGCTGTCCCAACTATGCTGCCTCCCAGCGTCTTGTGCACTTGGCAGAGCATGGAAGCTGAATGTCCTTGACTAGTAGAGTACTTAGCAAGAACTGAAAACATCAGTGTGCTATCAACATTCTTCTCATACTAAATCCAAAACACAGCACTAGGAAGAAATTTAACTTTATCCCAGCCCAAACCAGGACAACAAGTCACCAACATATTTTGGAATCAACTATAGCATTTGATAATGGATCTGGTCCCTGAGGTAGAGTTCCATAGATAGCTCCTAACTCCTTTATGTTAAAAAGTATCTTAAAATAGTATTGATGGAATTATTGTTTGTTTTATGTGTGTTAAGTTTTATACAATTTTTGGACAAGAGACAGCTGTTTGGTCTGTATTAGGTAAACACTTCCTGGTGACAGTATTATTATATAATCATTGGATGTGTAGTGTGTTGCAAAGATACTGATCATCATGTTCTATAATTGGAACTGAGCTGAGTTTTATATCTCTGCAGGAGGCAAAGTATGCTCTCCTTTCTGTGAAATTTTGTACTAATTGGGGCTTAAAATGGTGCTTTCTTTGATGCCCATTTGCAAAATGATTTACTTCACATGGAAAATCTCCATTTTCGGTTTCCAAGTTACTACAACCTACTGAGAAGAGGTCCCCACATATAATATATTTTACTAAAATATCAGCAATGGAATCTGAATGCAATAATTTGAACAAAGTATCACTATTAGAAGTAGTATAACGAAATTACTGGATTGGTTTGCCTAAGCAGGGCTAATTAGAATGGACAAATCACTACTCCAAAATGACTATACTCCTCAAGCTAATATCTCTGCAGAGACCTGGTATCTCACTCAGAGCTTGCCTGGGAATCTCTCATATTGGTGGATTGTACTATGTCCAAAAAAAAAAACCACAACACCTCTAAAGATCATAATGGACCATATTCTCATTCATAGTGCTGTTCCCTAAGTACCAATTGAGCTGCAAAAAGAGGTCATAAAATCTACATCTATGAATAAAAGAGCTTCAAGGTGTAAAATCAGGACCTGATTGTCCATTATGCTTAATCATCATCTTCTTCTCTCACACTGTTTTGGACTGCTTCAGCTCTCTGAGACAAATCTGCTCTAAAGGAGATTAATCCTAAACAATGAAGATGCAAGTCAATGCATATATCTTGGTCTGAGAACTGGGATTGAACCCTGACTGTCTGGTCAGTTATATCCACATAGCCTCTAACTGCTTCTGCTGGCATTTGGGTCCCTAATCACTCAAACTATAGGAAATTGTCAACAGATGCGAAGATAGGACACTTAATTTTATCGGTACTTGTCTTTTGAGAAGTATGTGGTGAGTCCCTGGCAACTCATGCATATCTCTATATTACATATAACCTGATGAAGGTGAAGATCTTTCCCTTTAGTTATGTTATATTCTGTTATTTTCTTTCATTTAAAGCAGAAAGTAATTTAGACAGAAAACATATGGTTTCTTTTACTACATGGAGAAATACACCATCTGGAAACCTCTCAGAACAGGTTCTTAGAAACTACCTTACATTCATAATTTTGGTAATAAACCAAATTCATCAGCTCTAGTGGATAACTAACAGTAACATGACTTAATGTTGTCTTCTAGTTAGAATTCCAGTTAAGTCTTATTATGGATTTGCCACTTAAACAGTTAAGTAAGTTACATTGCTAAGTTGCCATTGCTAATATGGTCTCCTGTACACTGTGCCATATTTTTGTTTACCTACTTGTTTGATTTTCTCAAGCTGTTTAAGTTTCATCCCCTTAAGATTTACAGAGCTTAATTTACAGGTAGGTGAAATAGCATTCAGTACAAGATTAGACACTTGCATTTAGGTATTCATATGTAGGTGTCTTCATGTGCACCGAATATCTAAGCTCTCATTTCAGTCAGTGGAGAGCTGGTCAATACAATCAATAAAACCTAGACAATGATTTGGACATAAATAGAAATTCTAGAACTAGAAATTCTAGTTAAAGAAAAGAAAAGAAAAAAAAAAAATACTGTAAGGGTGGTCAGACACTGGAGCAGGTAGGTTGTGGAGTCTCCACCTTAGAGTTATTCAAAACCCAACTGGACATTGTCCTGAGCAACCTGTATTAGGTGACCCTCACCTGCACAGGGGGTTGAACTAGGTGATCTCCAGAGGTCCCTCCCTAACTCAACTGTTCTGTGATTTTGTGATTCTGCAAGTAACCTTGCCAGATGACATCAGTCTCTTCTCTCCTTGTTGTTGAATTCACAGGGGCAGAGAGGATGCAGTACTGAAGTAATGAAACAGGAGCCTTGTGTTACAGGCATTTATATGTGAATATTAAGTTTTTGTTCTTCTGCTCCTATCACATTTTATGCAATGATTCTTTAAAGCAATGTATTTCCTGGAGTGGGACTAATATGAAGCCACATAAGGACCTTACACTCCGGTCCCAATCCATTATGTCACCATCTGTACACTTGTCATGGCACCATCACACAACTCAGGGAGCACGTGTTCACTCTGTTACGTAGTTGAATGTGACCATGTTTCAGACACTGACTGTCTCTATCCTATTAAATACCCATGCTTACATTTGAGGGACACCTGGAAAAAACAGGACTGGGGAGAAGGGTGCAAGTCAGATGAATTGTCTAGCGCATAGGCCATAGGTAGTACAGTTCCGCTTTAAAGTAAATGCAGAAATACTCTTGGCAGTAGGAACCACAATGGCTTCAGCCATCTCTTTGCTAAAGGTAGGACCAAAAGGTGGAAAGCCAGAGAAGTTTTTTTAGGAAGGAGGGAGAATTACTACAGCCAAATTTGGAATCAAGGCAACAACTGTGAAAGAAGAGGTTTAAGTCTCTCTCAGGGATATGTAAAAACTTCATCTCATAATTGTGTAAGGAATAGCAATAGTCCTAATCTATCTATCTATTGCTTGAGGTGCTTTTGGTTCATATTTCTTTTTTCTTTGTTTTTTAATTTTTGTTTTGTTTTGTTTTGTTTTGTCATACATGGAATTGGTTTGGGGCGTTAAAGTATTTAATTTGTGGCAATCTGTAGCTTTGACCTGCATCAAAAGAGGCAACTCTGCACTGAACACTCTCATCTTTTAATACTGCTTATTAAAATACACTTTTAATATGAAACAAGAAACTTTAGTAATATCTAACTGACAATTCATAGGGAAATGCTTATCAGCTTCTGGAAGAACTGTGAAAGTGCAGAGAATGCAATTAATCACCCTGCCTCTTTCACTGATTCTGCAGCAGCAATTGAAAAAAAGCCACCCTCTTATTCGCATCTTGAGCACTGCCAGTGTCAATATAACAGAAGAGAAGAAAGGTGTGTTCTTTTCAGGTCTAATTTTGGAAGCCTAACAAGCTGAAGTTGCTGCAGAGGATTGCACTGCTTGCTTGTTTCTTAAAGGAAAGAAGTCTGAAGTTAAGTCTGTAAAACAGATCTCTGATCTGAACTCCCAATCTGTTGCTAAAAAGGTAGAAGAAAAAAAAAGAGATGTTGCAGGGTGCATCTATGTCAGAATTTTTAGGTCAGACCAGTAGAGTGCTTTTGAAGAAAATCTCCTGATGGTGCCCATTTATAATGTTTGGATTTGTATCTTCAAGTGATTTTGCAGCTAATAAATCAGATTTATTTCTAAGAAGACTAACCTAGAAGATTGACTCTGGGATTACATCTACCTCCAACAACTACCAGACATTTAGTGCACAGTACTAACAGGAGCTAGTCTGAAATAAAATGGAGTGAGGACTGAGTCCTCAGAAAACTTTTGAACTGCTCCGACAGTACTACACTACTTACTAGTGTAGATATTGCCCCTTCTAAAAAAGGGGACTTAATTGTGTCACAGTCTCATTAGCACCTATACAATAATCTGTCACATGCAGTTATGTTAATGACAGCTGGAGTGCCACTTGACAGCTGTGGTGAGGTTTTTTGGGCTTTTGCTCCCCCCCTCCCCAGGAAAAAAGACATCTGCCAGTAAGATTCTGCAAAGGAAGAACAAAAATATATTTAGAAGACAAAGTTGCAAAATGTGACTAGACAAGCTTTTAAGTTACACGTCATAAAAACCTAGGTATGATTAATCAGAACAGATTGTCATTAGTATAAAATTTCCACTACTTTCAGTATAAAAAGGACTGAGGAATTAATGATTTCATGAACATTGGAAATTAATTTTTGGCCACCTGGACTGAAATGGAGTTTGTGAGGCTTTATTTTTCTCTGTATTTTAAAGTAATTTCTTCACCAAGAAACAATAAGCCATTTGCCTACAATTATAAAATTTTTATATTGAAGGATATTCTGATGTTTCATATTTATTTTTCATTTCAACACAAAGTGGGAATTCAAGAAACATTGTGAAATGAAAAATTCTCTGATACTGTAAGAGAAGTTATAACCTGTGGAGGAATCAATGTCTGAGAGTACAGGCAGTATCATAGCGTTGGTAAACAAGAAGCCATGGGAAGATGGGAAGTGAAAGAAGCCGCGGGAAAAAGGGAGATAAGAGGTGGTAGTTAACGGTTCTGAGGGCGTGACAAAGATAAGGAAATAAGCGGAAGAGTGTCGAGGTGACCTTTGCTTAGGGGATGGACTAGGAAATTCTTTGAAGTGTATACGTGGCATAATGTGAGGTATAAAAAGGCGCTTGTGCTGTATAATAAAGGATTTTCGTCTTAGTCTTCATGCCCTCTCAGACGGAGTCCATGTTCTTATTCGCCACAATAACCTAGAAAATTTAGTGAGTTTTCTCTAGAACATGTTGTTATTTTGAAAATGGTTCAAAAGAACAGTCGTTCTTTTAAATTAATATTTTGAATTGATACAGGTGTTTTTTTTTTAATTTTCATAACTGGCAAACATAACATTATTCAAAAATTATTTTTCTCAAAAAATATTTTTGTAAAACTGAAATTTCTGATAGCAAAAACTTATACATTAAAAGTTTGATTTGGTTTCATTTAGTGTAATACAGACTTTTTAGTTAAGGACAGTCTGTAGTTCAGACTATCATGAAAGTATTTTTTCTTCTGTTTATTCTTTGAAAATAGACCAGCACAAACTTTTCATTAATTTTGTCTGTTTTTTATTCTTTGGTTCAGGATACAGTATTAGAACATCAGCATCCAAAATCTAACATGTGTTATTCAATTTTCAGGCTAAAAAGAACTAGCTTAAAATGATCTATTTCACTGTCTAGTTGCACAGTGCAACTGGTCAAACATTCTCAGCAACCAACCTCTGAGTTTTTGAGAGATTCACTACTCCAATGTTTAATTGAGGAGAAGAGAGAAACGGAGAGGAGAAAGAGGAAAGGGAAGAATGTTTTCTGGCTTGAATTTACGTAGTTAGATTTCCCATCTGCTGGATATCATTAGCCATTTTTTTTTCTAAATTACATAGCAGTCTGTTACTAGAGGTGTTCTTGGATTTATGTCTGTGGATAAACCAGAATGAAATTTTTGAACAATAATTTGTTTATTAAGTAGTTCTCATTTCCTTTCAGTTGCAACCATTCAGAATTTGGGGTTAACTTTGCTAACCAACACAGAGTGGAAAATATAGTTTTTACTCTAAAACAATGTTTACATTTCAATTTTGAAACTCTTAAAAGGCTGAACAAGTCCAAAGCTTCTATTGAGATTATTTTGTAGTTGAACAAGATAGGTACTCTTTGCTTGCTTTGCCTGGGGGGGTGGTGGAGGGAAGTTTTTCCACACTGTATTTTCTGCAATTTGGCCAAAATGAACTGAAACACCAAGAGGTCACATCATTCTGTCCATAAGCAAAGTCCCCTCTTGTTCCCCTGTAAGCTAAATAGGTTCTTCATCACTAGGTTGTTGCTACCCTATAGGTTCTACAGACCACAGACCAACCATAAGGCATTTCTCTGGATCCTTTCCATCTTGCTCATATATATCTTACAAACCAGGGACTCCGGAACCAGATTCGGTCTTCCACTCTTATTACTGCCACTGCCTCTCATAGAAGCCATGTCATCTTCCTACTCCATCATATTTCCTATCTTAAATAAAGGTCTCATTTTCCCTCTTAGCTATGGCATAACACAGCAGCTCAGACACAACTAGTTATCCACAAAAATTTCAATCCATTTCAGAGCCATTGCTTCTTAAAAACAGTTGAAAATATGTTTTATTTATACTCTCTGTTCATACTGTTGACTTTACAGTTAGCTGTGTTAAAAGAATATGTTAATATAACCAAAGTCTATTTCTTCTTCATTTTGTTATTTATTTATCTACCTATATTGCTACCACACAGAATAATTCTACAGGAAAAATGGAAAAAAAACCTAATGTAAAAAACTGTTTCCTTAAAGATAAGCAGAGTAAATAACAGGAAGAGAAACGTGTGGTAAAACAATATGAGAGAAAAAGGTCTATAAAAATACCAAAGTCTAAAAATAAAATGACATGTATAACTACAATAAAATTAGTATTTGTGGGAAGCAAAAAATGTACCACCCATATTTCTGTTTTGTTAGCTGGAACTTCACTTGAGCATGGCAGTATTGGAAAAGATGCAGAGATCCCTCAGCAAGACAATCAGTGTAATTGCTTTTGTGGTTTGCAAAAAGTTTTCTTAAATACATTTTGATATGTAGACAAATGATATCAGAGGAAGAGTGGTTTTCATCTGGGACTTGAGACAGTTGTGTTTTCTTGGTCAGAAATGGTTCAAGTCACAAACCAGAGACTTCGACATACATTTGTAGGTTCCCCATTTGTAAGACTTTCGTACTTGTCAGGGAATCAATTGCCGTGATGACAGAAGATCATATATCTTCCAGAATATCATATATAGCTTTATAAGATATGAATAGATATGTGTGAGACAGGTTTTTGGGCAAGGTGGACTTCTGGCCTGATTCAGGTAGAGCTAATTTTATATTATTCTTTGTGTCTGATATATCACTTAATAAGAATTGTGTTCTTGCAGACAGAAAGCTTAAAAAGGTAAATCTAGATGTGGTAATCAATCTACAAACTCACGTGTTACATTTGGAGTTAAATTTGAATTTTATCTCTCTTTAATAGATGAGACTAAAAGCCAGGATAGAAGCTTCCATAACATATGACTTTGAAATATGAATTTTCCTGTTGTGATATTTGGATTAGGCTTCCCTTGAAGATATGTTAAGAAGTCAAAAACATATCTGCAAAAAGAAATTCCTGTGCCTGAACTCTAGTGCAGGGTTCCTCTAGTTTTAATTACATGTAATGGCATCACTGTGTTGTAAGAAAATGAAAAGGGATTAGACAAATATTTGATATAGAAAAGGTAAACCTGAAGTACAGTGACGTTCCTCAAACTTTGTTAGACACCAATACCTGAGATATGCATTCACGAGTGGCACTTTGTGTAATTTTATTCCCTGATGAAACACCAGCCACAGTCTATTAACTGTATATTAACATATATTAATCTGTGTTGAAAATAAAGCCTACGAGGCCTCATCTTCCCTGATCTAAGTGCGATGAAAACTCTTAAAATAAACGTATAGTTTTTCAGTCTTATCCTTATTCTGCCCACATCAGTAAAGTCTATAGCCACAACAGAGAGATGAGTGTTGAATTAAGAGTAACTGTAGGAGCCTTTAAGAGACATAAATTTAAGACTGGATCCTAAAGTCCTTTAGGACTGGATCCTAAACAAGCCACTGACTAGCGTGGAAGGATAGAAACACCCAGTTAAAGTATGAAACAGTAAATGAAAAAAAAGTTCAAAGAATAGCTTTTCAAGGGGAAATAATGAATTTCAAATTGTTTCAATTGTTTTATTGTTAATTTTGGGTTTTTACCTACATATGTTAATAAAGGCCATAAAACAATCCACCCACAATAACTGCATGTGCTGATAACCCTTGAATAAGGCTGCTGTCACAGGGAAGAAGAGGAGGACAGTTTTTACTCGGACAGCTTCTATTCATTTTCTGTAGATAATCTAGGAAAAAGAGAAAACTATTCAAAGATATATTCTGAAGACAGTATCCAGAGGATTTTAAGTATGTTCTTTCAGAATAATAATGCACAGAATATTTTTAATGTACTGATGCATATATTTTCTCCAGAAATCCAACTGTAAGAATTGTCAATTTTAGACAGTAGGGATACATCAATATTTCTAAACTTGTCAACAAAACAGATAAAATCTGAATTTCTGAATAAGCTAAAAACCAGTAAATGATACATACATATTCATAAATATGAAAATCTATACACTGAAATATTAATTGTTCAAGACATACAGTGAATTATTTTGAATAACGAAAAAGTAATGGAAACCGATGTGACTCCTAATAATTCACATTAGGAAAACAAGAAGTAAATTCCATAGGTGATTCACAATGAATAGCTCATGATGCTATTTATTAACCTGTTGAACTCTATAGATACATAATATGGCTGTGAATAAATATGGATGTGTTTGTGTGTGTAACTATATATTCTAAATTCACTTTCTATTTAACTTTTACCAAATTAATCCTTTAGTCAGTGAACTTTTGCTTTTCTATGCAGAAGCTATGCTCCTGCCTGGGTTGTAGGCTTTTGCTCTAGCTATTGTTGGATTGCACTAGATATCCAACATTGTATCTTTTAGTCCTGTTTGATTTCATCAACTTTGTGATTGTTCACATAACTTGAGTATATAGGAAAATTGGGATGTTATCTATCTTAGAAATTGTTTGCTATTTGAGGAGACAATGATGCCTAGGGAGTATTAGGTCCCATCAAGGTTTACTAGGCACAGAGGAGGAATCCATTGTACATTTTTTTTTTACAGCTGGCCAGCAACTGTAAAAAAAAACAGGTGAGCTGACTAACCTTGGTTTTGTTTTAACTTGAGCACAACAGAGGAACAATCCCTGGCTAGAGATAAGAGCTGGAGATACTACTAAGTAGAAGCAAAAGAGATTTTAGATACTCTTCATATCTAATAAAAAATGGTTATAAATGTCAATGAAATACTTACAGCCTGCCAAAGAGAATCCTCGTAAAACTGCTAATTCCTCCTTGCCATCTGGGCTCTGACTGATCTTAGCAGCCTCCTATTGGAGCCTGGTGTTTCTAATCTGCTTGTTCTGATGGAAAAGATACATGGCAGCTCTGCAGCATTAAAGTGACCAACACCCTGTGAATTGCCAAACAGTTAAGTGGCAATAAGTTACAAACTAAAACCACCCATATGTAGCATTTTTTGGTAAGAATATTACACTGATTCTATTTTTGACTCTAACATCTTCCTCGGAGTCCCCAGTTGATTAATGGAAACCCAGAGTTTCTATACCACTTGCAGAAGCACAACTGCAAAAAGCAGTTTTCCCCTTCTTCTTGTAATCATGCTTTAAAACTCACCTTTTGTAGCAATGTTTTTTTCCCTTTATCATAGTACTGTTCTCATTACCACTAATTAATCTTTTATTTCTCCTGCTGTATCTGCTATTTGATGTTTTTCTTTGGTACGTTCCACATAAAAATGCAGACAGTCACAGGTTTGCTATCCACCCTGTTACCAGACTGTCAGAAATGCATATCCACACACAGTATGGCACTGAGCACAGTCCCACTGAGAGATGGGGTTCATTGGCTTTGGCTTGGCAGTTACACAGATTTGAGTTTCAGACTAAATTTGGATCTTGTCCTGCCAGCTTCAAGGATAAGCAGAATGCCCTCAATCTACCTTTGTCTTTTACATGTCAAAAAAACCTTGCCATAATATTCAGTGTTGTCTTCCTAAAATTAGGACTTTTGTGAGATTTTACATTACTTAATGTCGTGGTTTAACCTGGCAGGCAGCCAAATACCACACAGCCGCTCACTCACTTCCCCCGCCCCCCCAGTGGGACGCGGAGAGAATCGGAAGGGTAAGAGTGAGAAAAACTCGTGGGTTGAGATAAAGACAGTTTAATAGAACAGAAAAGGGAAAATAATAATGATAATGATAGAATATACAAAATGAGTGATGCACCACCCGCGCTGACTGATAACCAAGTAGGAATCGGTACTTCCTGGATCACGCCTACCGTTCATATACTGAGCATGACGTCACATGGTATGGAATACCCCATTGGCCAGCTGGGCTGGCTGTCCTGACTATGTTCCCTCCCATCTTGTGTACCTAGCTCAGTCAGTAGGCACGGGAGCTGTCCTTGGACTAGGAGGGCACTTAGCAACAACTGAAAACATCATGTGTTATCAACATTCTCCTCATACTAAATCCAAAACACAGCACTAGGAAGAAGTTTAACCCTATCCCAGCCGAAACCAGGACACTTAAAAACCATTGCACTTTTATGCCAGAACAAATTATTAGTATTCTGAGCTTTTTTCACCATAAACCTTGAGTGGAGTGCTTTCCACAGCAGGCAATTCTATGTATATCTGAGAAGAAAAAGAATGAGGTATTAGACTGCTGCCTGCTTCTGAAGGATGGTGGCTTTTCGTAGCTTTGTAATAATAGAATAAGTCTGGCGGAGATGAATTAGTGGAAGAGGGCACGTGACCTAAAAGTCAAAGGTTAAAAATGAATGGATTTATTACAAGTCATGCTTTTGCATCCATATATATAAAGCAACATATTACCTAGAACATCTATATCTTAATCTTAGCAATCCAATGAATCAGTCAAAGAAAATATCAGCACAGAAGGCGTGATTCATAGTATGCCACACCATATTCAAAGCCTGTCTACTGCTACTTCTACCCAGAACCATAACAAAGAACTCCCCATCAGAGAAGTGTCAGTTTTATTTATATTGATCCTAAAATCACCTTTTGAGCTATTTGCACTTCAAACTGAGTATGTGTGTCAGTCAAGAAAAGGAAAGCAAACTCTCACGGAACTGGCACATTTCCAATATTGCTAGAGAAAGGCAGGAGTGAGAAACAAAGAGAATAGTAGGCTAAATTTTACAGCAAGCAAAATATCCAATGGGGTAAATCTTTCCACAAAGTCTCCATGCAGTTGTTAATGACCTCAGTAGGATTCCTGCCCTGGTCTGTGACCTTTGCAGATGTTACGACCAGGTCAGAAATGTCTCTTCCAAAAGTATATCAGAAATGCAGGAAATAGTGTTAGCAATTTAATGAGTAGTATTCTTGCACCATGAATCAGAAATAACCCAGTGTCCCATCCTGGTGCCATGGGACAGAGTGCTACAGGTGACTTTGTTGGTTTTTTTTCCCCAGAGAAAATCTACAAATCTGAGTCCCACTGACATTTATAGCCATTAAAGGTCCCATAAAACATTTCACAACACTAGTGAATAGGGTCCAGATTCTTTAGATGGGTACCTCCAGTTGTAAATACATTTCTCTTGGGTTCCAGCTGGGTATATTTGTCTTCATTTCTGGTCCAGAGTCTTGCAAGAAAGTATCTTCTGGGTAGTGATCCCATGATAGGTGCTGCTAAAGCAGTGGCATGATTTCTTGTGAGCCAGAAACAAATACAACAGATATGGTGTATCTGTACAAACCAGAAAATATGCACAGGGTGGGAAGGACCTGAAGAAGGACCACTCTTCTCCATTCTCTACTACTGAGTTTGTCCTTGTTTCCTCAGTGAGAAACAGTGTGGGAGAAATTCCTGTAACAGACAAATCAAGGAAACCCATTTACAAATTTTGATCATTCAGAAGTTAGCAAAACTCAAAAAGCTTGCAAATTAGTTTTGGATATTCCCTGTAATAAGGTACAAATATTTCTAAGGAAACAGTTAAGGAGGACATGGTTCTGTTTAGGATTTTAAACAAAGTTGGATGGTCTCATGGATATAACACTGGGTAAGACTTCCAGAAGTTTCAAATGTAGTTCCTAAAGATTTATAGGGGGTTTTGTAATAGTCTGGTACACTCACTCTCTGCTTCTATTCTGTCTGTAAAATAGTGCAATAATATTTCATTTTCTTCATCTTCTCTTAATCTGTAAATTTTGCTTGAATTTTTGGGTCATACTTGTAGTAAAAGGGAGCTGATCTTTGCTTGGACCTTTAAAATCCTTGTATATTGTAAGTAGCATAAACAAAAACATAGCTTTGATTTCCATAAAATCTTAGGTTGTATTATTTGAGTTCTTAAAAAATTAGCATCTTTTAGTTAAGTTTATTTCAGTTGGGTTTATGTTAATATTCTATATTAATTTATTTCATATTTTCCATTAAAATATATTAATTTAATTAAAATTATATATATATACATTAAAATTTGTATGCACTGAAGTTCATATAGGCTTTCCAGACAAAAAATCTAAAATTATTGTTAATAATTTTCTGAAAAGGGCAACGAAGCTGGTGAAGGGTCTGGAGAACAGGTCTTATGAGGAGCAGCTGAGGGAACTGGGACTGTTTAGCCTGGAGAAAAGGAAGCTGAGGGGAGACCTTATCGCGCTCTACAACTACCTGAAAGGAGGTTGTAGTGAGGTGGGTGTTGGTCTCTTCTCCCAAGTAACTAGTGATAGGACGAGAGGAAATGGTTTCAAGTTGCGCCAAGGGAGGTTTAGATTGGACATTAGGAGAAATTTCTTTACTGAAAGAGTTGTCAAGCCTTGGAACAGGCTTGGAACAGGGAAGTGGTTGAGTCACCATCCCTGGAAGTATTTAAAAGACGTGTAGATGAGGCGCTTAGGGACATGGTTGAGTGGGCATGGTGGTGTTGGGTTGATGGTTGGACTCGATGATCTTAGAGGTCTTTTCCAACCTCAGTGATTCTATGTTTCTATGATTCTGATAGTGTGAGTTTAATATTTAGCTGTGGTGGAAAAAACAGTGTCAAGAACTGTTGAGAGAGAAACAGAGAGCAGAACTGAAATAGAACTGAAAACAGTGTAACTCTGTGAATATACACAAATCACTGGTGCACTCACATTTTGAAAACGTCATGGGGTTGTGGTCACCTCATATGAAGAGGAACATAGTGCCACTAGAAGGCTGAAAGACTAGTAAGGCTTCTCTACAAAAATATTAAACTGATTGAGACTCTTAAGCTCAGACAAGAGATGACTGAGATATAACAGAGATCTATAAAAACATGAATAATATGGAATGGGTAATAGTATTGTGGTTTTGACGACACGGAAATGAGAGAACATCAAATAGAATTACAAAGAAAATTTTCTGAAATACTCAAAGGAAATACCTTTGTCATTCAATACTTAAATGGATTGTTGAACCGATGGCTACAGGATGTTTTGGATGCCAAAAGTATAAATGGATTCAAAAGTTGATTACACAAGTTAATGGAGGAAAGCTCCACCAAGGACTACTAAACATGGTGGTCTGATTATAGTCTCTGGCTTTAATTCAGGAGGTCCCTGAACCAGAGATAGCTAGAAGCTTCAAGAACATAACCAAGGAAAGTACCACTCTGTGCATACCCTGTCCTTATACTCGTTCCCTGAACATCTGCTGCTGGCCACCATCAAAAGTGAACCTCTGATTTAGCACTGCTGTTCTTTTATTGAGAGAGAGAGAGAGAGAGAGATGCCTTGGGGGGGGGTTAGTGAAATTTGCTGTGTGGAATGAAAAACTAAGTTAAAAAACAACCGTGATAAAATACAGCATGCTGACCCAAATGCTTTTTAAGTCAAACCATTTAAAATAGCAGTTACATGTTGGTTTTATTCTATTCTAAGAAGGAAACTTCAAAGAAAAGTGACAAAAAAATATCAGCCTGGACATTAGCTCTAATTCCTTGAGACAAAGGGAGGAATGGTTCTGGGTCTCTTATTCCTTGGATAGAGTCTCTAAGCAGGGAGCTAACAGTGGTAGCAGTGTCATGTATGGTGTGTGCAAGACTTGCTACAGTAAGTGTGGCATGAATAACACAGACAGAGACACAGCTACATCATGGACCCCAGGGGGAACAAATGAAGAAGCAGCCAGGACTGCTCAGATGCCAAATTTCACGTTCCTGGAAAATGTCACTGTTGACAGCAGTCCTTTACATGCTTGAAGTACTTCCAAGGTCAGGCATTGGTGTGAGCAGAACTCTACTTTTGAATGCACAGATGAAGAGTGTACAGCTAACATAAAGCCACCAGACACATGTAGGACAGGAATGCCTCACCCAGCTCCTTCAGTCTCCACTCCCAAGCACCACCTGAAAGCTGTCTGAACTCAGATGCCTTATTTTAGACCCAGTTGCTTTAAATAGAAGCTTGGTGCTGCTACTGTCTTTGCAAAACCAGCCCCAAGTCATTGCTAGAATAATGCCCCTCCTACAAACTTGGTGAAGTACAGTTATGTATTGGTAAAAAATGATAAACAAAAGGAATTGAAAAGCATTGCACCCCATGTCTATGATCTTTTATTCAAGAATTATTATAAATTTCTTGACCTTTCAAGCTGTAATCTTGTTGTATGCAGAGTGGAAACTATTTTTATATCACTACAAACAAATTTATATCACTAAAAGGTAGGTCAGTAGCTCTCAGTCTCCAGTGTATCAGGATGACACTTTGAAGCTTTGATTTCTGCCTGTCAGGTCGTATCCTCATGTAGCAGATAATATGACTTGACATTCTATAAACTCATCTATAAACCTTCACATCCTATGACAGAGAAGCTCCAACTGCACCACCACTATTCATCTGGGCATTGGCAGTTGCTTCTTAAAAACAAAGGCACAGCAACAAATAATACCCACCAGAGACTTTCTTCAATTGGCCAAGATATGTAAGTCCTGAGAGAAAATGTCCCAGGCCTAACACATCAAATACTACAAAATGTCATAACATCAGTGTTATGTTACATGATAATAGCTTCATTATATATAAAAATTCCCTTTTTGGAAGCTTGCCAACATACAAGTCTAACAGGGGTTCAGGTCTACCACACATGCATCTGTGTTAAATAGGTGGAAATTCACTGCAATAGGGTAAACCAGGTGTGAATTGAGACAGCTTACTTCAGTGAAGTTACTCCTTATCTACACAGGGTTAAAAAAAAAAAAAAAGTAGATCAAAATATAATTTAACAGTTATGGATTCATAATTTGAATTAAATGAGACAGATCTTCTGACGTCAAAAGTTTTGTGAATTGCAACTGATGCCATCTGCCTAGAATTATAAATATTTGTTACACATTTCCAAACATCTAACACACAGATGAGAGAGGCAGATAAAAATTAAATAAAGACACAATATCTCTCTATTAAAGAGGGTAATTTTCTCGGATATCATCTTTCCAAATGGTTATGTATGGCTAGAATTCAACTATGATATTTACATTATAGGTAATTATTTACATTTTAGGTAATTATATAGATAGAAAATTATCTTTATTAGAAGTTCTGGCAACCCAGTATACAGTTTTGTCTCATTTTTGTTTTCTACCAATCACTGACACAGTTTTACGTCTGTCTTACCAAGACAAGCAGTTTACTGTGAGAGCTGCATTGATACGCTGAGCTGCTTCACTTCACCACTCAAATATATCAAACGCAATGACCTTTTCCAAAGAAAATAGTTTTCTGTTTGCAGACAGACCCTTTTAAAATAGCAAATATTCATCTGTGTTATAGGGCTGTGTTATAGGATTAGGTGGACCGGCTTCTACTTCCCATTTCTTTTTTTGATATCTAATCATCCTTTAGCTGCATCCATCTAACCAATTGCACTTGAGGGTGCCTATATCTGTACATACCAGGTCCTGAAATATAGTTAAACATGGGATTAAAACATGAAGCAAAGTAAGTTTAGTTTTATAACTGGAGGTGGTTGACAAGTGAAATAGAATACAAAGTATGTCTCAACTTCTGATACCAGAGCAGACCTTTGCATTAGAAGATCTGAGATCATCTCCCAACATTTGACTAATCTGATGGCCTTTTCTGTACCCCAACCTTCAAGTCAGGAAATGCTGTTCTTCATCTCAGTGTTTCTGTGAGTATGAGAAATCAAAGGAGCTGCCTAGACATCTTTATTAGACTTCTGCTCAATGTAGCAAAACAATTTATTTCTGTTGCAAGAATTTGCCCTCTAATGGATAGTCTTAGTGTTGTGTTTCCAGGTCTAATCAGAGAGAAGTACCATTTATGAGCCTGCAGGAACACAGAAGTTTGAAAAGATTGTCCCTAAATAGTTTTAATAACTTACTTTTCATGTTAACATTTTCATCATCACTGTGCTCTGCCACAGGATTTCTTTGCCACTTGTGGAAGTTGCTTAACTCTGTTCTTGTCTATGCTTCGAAGTTGGTTAAATAATATGAAGGCGAAGAATTTTTACCCCACACAATTTAGATTATGATTATACATCAGTATCCATTTTACTCCTGAGCCAATTCATTTGCAGGCCTAATCAGAATTAAGTAACAAAATTCAATTAATAAAAGTAAACAATCTTCAGTATTATACAGACAAACACACCCTTGCATAGGCCATATATTCATGCCTATAAAGTACATAAATATGTATGTGCGTGTGTATATGTATGTATGTGTATATGTATATATACAACACAAACATTCTCAATGGAAATGTTGAGGGGACAGAAATACCAGAATAAGCATATTCTGCAAATATATATGTATGTGTGTATATATATGCGTGTATATATATGTATTTTCTGCATCTGTTATTCCCCACACACACTCTGGGGACAAAACACTGAACCACAGGCCCCATCTGGAAGGCCCTTTCTTATGCTTTTAGGAAATTCTGAAGATTTTATTTTCAACGATATGAAAAGCTAAACAGTGATACTTTACAGCGTTATAATGCAGAATTTGCAACACTGATTTAGCTGGAATGTTTCCACATTAGTACAAATACGAAAGTGAGAATGGAATTTGTACAACAAAGCAAATTTCTTGTACCGGACATGTTGCATATGGAAGGTATTTTTTATTGAACACAAATACTTATCTCATGAAAGGACACCAAGTAATTTCAAATACAAATGGAAATATGACTGTGAATAGGCAATTTACATATCCAGAAACAGTCTGAAGAGAGTTCTTGACCACTGAAAAAGAGATTTTCAGTAACTTATTATCTGCTCTGCAAGTATATGATGAATACCTGGAGTTCCTGATCCCCAGCTATCCAGGCTGGAGCCCATTGTAGCATATGGTGTTTCCTGCATATTGTTATTATCCAGAGTTCCTTTCACTGGAAATCAAATCATGGAAGTAAAATATGACAATGACCACTGTCTGGTGTAGTTCTAGTATGTAGCTGGGATGTCCCTGGAGTGTATGCTTACGGGTATGAAATGATTCTGTCCTATGACTTAATCTCTGACCTAGAGGTCAGTGGCTCTATTTCATTATATCAGTTGTCCTAATGGGCTGGATTTGGGATATCCACCTACAAGCTATACTGGAGATGGACAACAGAACAATTTTCAGAAGTGGAAAAAAAAGGAAGAAAAAAGAAGACATATTTCTTTTGGGATTTTTATTTGCTTATTCTGCTTTTCTCAATGTGTCCTTTACAATACTGTTTTTAATGCATTCGTTGAATTAATATTCTGATTTCCATAGTTTATGTAATAAAGGCTTATTTATATTAGTTAACTATGCAAAACATTTCATGCAAAACATCCTAATTAAAAGCTGCTATATTATTTCTTGATCCCAATGGGATATTTTAACTGGAAATATGTATCCTAAAGATTGTGCTGCCAAATTATCTTTTCAGTTATAGCTCAACAACTAAATTGAACCTAAAAAGACAGAGGAGAATTCTTCTCAGATATCCTAGAATTTATTGTTAATATTTCCAATCTTGCATGGATGCGGTGGACAATATCTTCACTGCACAGATGAGGTAAAAAATAACAGCCAGTGGCAACCTGTTTCACTAGGCAAGAATCTTATGAACCTGATTTATGACCTTGACAAACATTTAAATTGGAAACACCTGGTGACTGGCCTGTCATTAATTCAGAGCATGTGTTTCTCATTTTCTGTTACTTTTTTAAACAAAATAAGATTTCAGATAAAACTAATTGAAAGAATACATGAGAAGTTAAGGTACTAGTCTATGTTTGCATTCCCAGTTATCACTACCATAAAATTCTATAGTTACTGATGAAAACAGACAATCAAACAATGGAATACTACAAGTCCAAAAGAAATGTGAAAAAATTTCCACATTGTCTGGATGGGTTTTTTTATTCAAATTTGTTTCTTTGACTTCAAACTATGCATGTTTTTCCTTTCTTATTTCAATAACCTGACATCTTGCAACAAACCAAAGTTCAGTGCAACAAGCCAAATTATATGCAGTTTGGTATTCTTGCACTGAAGAAATGTTGGCTTTCTAAAACAGTGTATTTTGTACGCTATTACTTTATGTTTCCTTGTTGAAAGTATAAATGTCCTTTTCAAATCACTACAGCATAAGTGATTGTAGAAATTTACCTAAGTGTTTAGAGTGTCATCTAATCTAATGCTCATTAATCCCATTACTAATAAGAGTAAAATACATATGTGATTGCATGATGTTCGGTCAATTAATAATAGGATTCACCAGCTATGACTAAAGAATTCATCCATACGGTCCTTAATAATATAAATCATTGAGGTCAGTGCTGTTGAGAGTATAATTAATTTCATCCTGTTGTAAATGCCTAAAATAGACTCACAGAAATGTTAGATGGATGGTACTTTTGGCGTATCATCTGGTCCAAACTCCATTTCAGAGCTGGGCTTTCAACAGCAGTAGGTCAGATCAATTACGGCTTTTTCCAGACAAGTCTTGAAAACTCCAAAGTTGGAGACTTCACCAGCTGTCCTAGTAATCTGGTTCAGCGCTGCACTGCTCTCCTACTGATTTTGTTTTTCAGAATGTCCAACATGAACCACCCAGACAGATTTTGTGACCTTTGTCCCTTCTTTTTATTGTTTGCTACTACAAAAAAAACCCTGGTCCTATCATCTTCATAACTACCATTCAAGTAGTTTCAGGCATCTCTTAATCACTCTACACCGGATTAATGAAGCTCAGCTTTCTCAGCCTCTTCTCATTTCTCACATACTCAAGGCTTCTGACAGTTCTGACTATCTCTTGAGCTCTACCAGGTTTTCCACATCTGTCTTGAAAAAGAGGACCCAATACTGGGTGCAGCAGACCAGATGTGGCCTCAGCAGTTCCAGCTACCGGGGAATTATAATTTCCTTCAGTATGGTAGTCATGTTTCTTCTAATATAGCTAAATATATAAGGGCTGTATTGTTATTTGCAGTGGAAGTTCACTGCTGGTTCATATCCAGTGTGTGTTGAATCTCCATAATCCCCAGATGCCTTTCAGGAAGGCTATTACTCAGCCAGTAGCTTCCCATCCTATATCACAGAATTATTACACTCCAAGTACAGAACTTGGCACTGCTGCCTGTTGAACTCTTGAGTATCAGTCCCTGGAGTTGTTGATTGAAACATTCGTGCTGGATGCAAGCCAGTCTGGAAATAGATGTGCAGTTCCCTTTGAATACAGCAGGCCAGATAATCTTCAGCCTACTTACCAGCTCATTGATCTAGCCAATACTTCCTCAGTTTCCAAATAAGAATGCTGTGGGAGATGTTCAAAGCTTTACTAAATTCTAGTATATATATACCTTGAATAAACATATATATTACACCATTCTTCCCTGTCCACATAGCTAGTAATTTCATTGCAGCCTTTCACATTGGACAAGCATGAGTCACCCTTTGTAAATCCATCTTAACTATTCCTGATTGCTGCCTTCTCCTTCATGCCTTTGGAATTGAACTCAAAGAGAAAGTGACTTAATATCTTTCCAGGGACTGAGATAATCCTATAATTCTGAAGATGTCATTTCTGCCTTACAAAGCGGGGCCCTCCTCTGCTTGACAATTTTTTCTCTCTCTTGTTCAGCTTGATTACATCTCTTCCTAATAGGCACTATTCTTCTCCAAATGAGTCACCACAACTGAGGTGGCAACACCATCTGCCCCATTATGTTTTGGTATAATGGATCTGCTCCTAGCCTGGAACAACAGCCTCTGACCAGAAGGTGAGAGGTCAGAAGTCTTCCACCTGTTGATCCCAATGGGGCTGTTGTTCACACAGTAGAAGAAAATTTAAACTTGTTTCATATAAGAAAACTGAATAATGGGTATGGCATTACAGGAAGCTATCCTAATACTCAGCAAATAACTCGGAAAGTAACTTTGTTGGCTAGAAAGGAAAACAGAGGCATGCTATTTGTAACAAGTTTCAACATTTGAGTTGTTTGTAGAATTGGTTTTGGGCAATAAATTATCTGCAAGTTTTAGTTGTAATAATGATATAATTATGGTAATATGCTAATAATTGCTAATGTAAGTTTGATGTTAATGAAAAGAGTGATTTGTGTAGGTAATAAGAATTAGACACCCTAATATATTGATCTCAATGTGTGTAAGAATATCTTGGAGAATGAATATGTAAAATAGATAAAATGAGGCGAGTTTAAAGGAGTGATTCTTCAGAGTTTTCCCCAGGGCAGTTTTTATTAATGCCAGACCACCCGCTTCTGCTAGGCCGTGTGAAAAAGAAAGAAGATAACAAGCTGAAACCCTACTGGAAAACAGACACTTTAATTTTAGTGATAAAGAACGTTAACTCAGATCCCTACTTCTCCTGAACTAAATCTCTGACTTTCTTCAATAAGCTCAGAGTGACTGTTCAGAGATGAGCCTAGCGAGATTAACAAACATTAATTGGGCCTCATCAAACTAATTTTATATGACAATGAAAACTCTTGCTTTGCCAGGAGCATCTCTGGAAGGTCTACTCGCAGCACATTGAAAAACAAATAGGATATTTTTTAGTACTGCTGCTTCCATGATAGATGATAGATAAGTCAGCACATCCACCTGTGCTGTCAGAAGACACAGGTTCCTGATGGCTTCTAAGTAAGCAGCATAGGCACTGAGCTGTATGCATTTTGTTCAGGTAAATAATAAACTTACAGTCTTCTTTATCAAAGTTGTACATAACTATATAATTCCCTACACACTCATTGAAGCATGGACTTCCCAACTGGGTATAATATCCACCAAGCTATAAGGTCTTCCTGATGTTTTTTAAACTATAAGGATCAAATCAAGAAACAGGGAGGACCTTCTAACCAGAGTAAACTAAGCAGAAATCAGTTGGATACAAGCTATTTCCTGCTTCTTTGCCTTTCCTGTCTTAGTTTTTCATGTCTTTTCAAGAAGCAGCAGAGTTGGAAACTTTCTAAAAATGAGGTAAAATCTGTCAGTACTAGCACAAAAATTTAGCTAGTAACTCCGATGCAGGTATAAATATTTTTCATCTTTTTTAAAAAGATGAAGGCTGTTGAATTTGATTTGATAATGTTCTTTTAATTGACTGTACTATGTTGCTATCATGCTGTGCTTTAATATTTCATAAGATATAGCTGTTTTATATAGTACATGAGTTCTGATACTCTAAGGATAGCTTAAGGCAATTTATGCTGAAATATTACTAATACAACCCATCTCTAGATACCATGAGTGCTTGCTGTGGCACTGTGGTGGCATAACAGAAAAATAATATATACTTTAAAATATAGATTTGGAAAGCATAATTCATCAGTTATAAATCTGATTTAATTGTGGTAATCAAATAGATCATGTCCAGTTTTTGCCTAGGGCAAAATTCATGCTTAATAAACCTGTGTGGAAAATCTTGTTTTATCTCATTAAGAGTCAAAACTTTCTTTTAGACAAAAATGAAAATTGAATCTAAAGTATTTTAATGTAATGATAATAGTACAGTATGAGACAAGTGGAAACTTTTTATCCTGAAAATGTATTTTATTTCATTTGTAATGATTTGAGCTTTTTATGTATAAATTATGGGAAAATATTTTTAAAAGCTGCAATTTAAATTAATGAAACTTAATTAGACATAGAATCATCTATTCTATGATTCTATGATTCTATGAAACTTCACTTAACAATGTTGCAAAGGACATATCAACAGTTTTGAAATGTAAAAAAAAAAAGAAGTTGAGTTTCTTTCAAACTAGATTCTTTCTTCCAATTTACTTTTTGGTAAATTATCTGATTTTGTTTGAAAATAGATTTACTGGAAAACTTCTAATCTACACTCATTTTTCATCTTTGACCCAAGCAGTTAGTCAACATTTTAAGCTTTTGATTAATATGAAAAATAAGTTGGAGGAATCCAACAAGCTTTTAGGTTAGAAGTTATTCATTATAAGTATAAGCAAAATCCTGACACACACAAGCTACTCCCACATCCATAAGCTGTAAAAGCCAAACTGGCCATTAGTTCTACAGAAGTCAAACGCAGCTAAATGTAACTCTAGTCAAAACATCAGGATACATCATAATGGCAAGAGAAAGCGATATGTTGATAATCAAACAAGTCTGACATGTTTCCGGTTGCTGAGACCAATCTTTGATTTTGATTGCATGAATTTGATTACCATAGCCTATATAACAATAGTATTAAGGGTTTCCATCATGTAATTTAGAAAATTAACTGTTAATTTTTTAAAATTAATTTCAGAAATGGAGTGTATAGAAAGGCTACTCAATTTTGAAAAATTCTTGAAACTTTGTTTGTTTTCACTCCTTTTTTTTTTTCTGTTTAAGCTGGGTTTCCAGGTGACTATGTGGAATTAAAATGTCAAGAGTGATTATCAAAGGGAAACTACATGTAGTGTGCCTTGATCCTTATTCTCTGATGGTTTTATCATTAAGTTTTATGTGACATGTTGGTAGGTTGACCCTGGCTGGACGCCAAGTGCCCACCAAAACCACTCTACCTCTCCCCTCCTCAGCTGGACGGGGGAGAGAAAATACAACGAAAGGCTCGTGGGTCGAGATAAGGACAAGGAGAGCACTCACTAATTACCATAATGGGCAAAACAGGCTCGACTCCAGGAAATTAATTTAATTTATTACCAATCAAATCAGAATAGGATAATGAGAAAATAAAAAATAAATCTTAAAACACCTTCCCCTCACCCCTCCATTCTTCCTGGGCTCAATTTTACTCCTGAATTCTCTACCTCCTTCCCTGCCAGCGGCACAGGAGGACAGGGAATGGGAGCTGCAGTCAGTTCATCACACATTGTTTCTGCCACTCCTTCCTCCTAAGGGGGAGGACTCCTCACACACTTCCCCAGCTCCAGCGTGGGCTCCCTCCCGCAGGAGACAGTCCTCCATGAACTTCTCCAACGTGAGTCCTTCCCACGGGCTACAGTTCTTCACAAACTGTTCCAGCATGGGTCCCTTCCATGGGGTGCAATCCATCAGGAACAGGACTGGTTCCCCCTGGGGTCACAAGTCCTGCCAGCAAACCTGCTCCAGCATGGGCTCCTCTCTCCATGGGACCACAGGTTCTGCCAGGAGCCTGCTTTAGCGCGGCCTTCACACGGGGTCACAGCCTCCTTTGGACATCCCCCTGCTCTGGGGTCCTCCATGGGCTGCAGGTGGATATTTGCTCCACCATTAACCTCCATGGGCTGCAGGGGGACAGCCTGCTTCACCATGGTCTTCACCACGGGCTGCAGGGGAATCTCTGCTCTGGCATCTGGAGCACCTTCTTCTCTGACCTTGGTGTCTGCAGGGCTATTTCTCTCACATACTCTCACCCCTCTCTTCAGCTGCAGTTGCACAGTTTTTTTCCCCTGTACTTAAATATGTTATCCTAGAGGCACTACCACCATCACTGATGGGCTCAGCCTTGGTCAGGGATAGGTATGTGTTGGAGCCGGCTGGCATTGGCTCTATCAGACATAGGGGAAGCTTCTAGTAGTTTCCCACAGAAGACCCCCCTGTAGTCCCCCCTGTTACCAAAACCTTGCCAAGCAAACCCAATACACATGTGGATAAATGTTTCTTAATTTTCCCTCTGCCTTGGAGCTTTGCAAGTGTGCTGGAAATATAGCATATTTTTGAGCACTAATGTTTAAAGCTAGACTGGATAAAACATTAAAGAAAATATGGTCAAAAAACCTTTTTTTGTAAAGCATCCTGAGGTTCATTGATAAAAAACAGTGTAAAAGACCCAGGTATTATTTATTTTCAGGGACAGGGATTATGCTATGACTACTGATACTTTTTATTCTAACCCCAGATTCTAAATCTTCTGTAGATACTGTTCATTTGTCAGTTGCATGAAATTCACTGCACTTCTTACCAAAAGAGGGCTGAACCGAAAGACCAAGCAGATTGCTGCTACCTGCTCCCTTGCTTAGGCACCGAAAGTGCGAGCTGTATAAGAAACCTTCAGCCTGGTGATACTCACATAGACTTGCTCCTGACAGTTCTGGACATCCAAGGTAAACATTCACCAGAGACTAATGTTATAGGAGCCCATGAGAAACAACATCCTTGTCATACAATTATCACAAGTTGCGTGACTTCTTAGAGGAGCATATCAAAGAACCAGAGAACAGATCAAGAGAGGACCTTGCAAAGTGATACTATGTGGAGCATTTCAACATATCTTCAGCAATACTTCTCACTAGCAATGCGCCAGCACTGAGGGATAGGATACAGGACACCACCTACAAACTGTTTACTTTGCTGAGATAGAAGCATTGGTATTTGATTTTGAAGAGACATGGGCCTGTAATGTATTGCCTTAGCTTCTCCTCCGTCATATGACAAGAGCAACTACACATAAATCATGTCAGGCATGATTTATCATGACTGTGTTTTCTAGAATTTTGTTCCTTTCATGGCTAGTTTGTTAATTTTAACTAATAGATAATTTAGACAGTTTACATTAACTTTATTATTATTATGGCAATAAGTTTGCACTTTTACAGAAAGGAAGAAGGATAAGGAAATACAAGAGTTAGCCACAGCTTTTCGCAGCTCTGACTCAAATCTGTTCTGAATGTTAAAGGCATGGTCATAATTCAAAATGATTCAATTCCAGACTCTTTTTTCATGATGTCAAAAATCAAGATTGACACTAAGGTGTGAATAGCCTGATTGCCTTTAACATCTAAGAAATATACAAACAAAGCACTCAAAAATGAGAGGCACTAAATTAAAATATTGCTAGATGAGTACTCAAAAGTTAGGAAATACCAGAATTAAGGTTTCAAATGTAACCCCAATTTGACACCCTACACTTACGCATTATGATAACAGTCTCTGCATGATCTCATTGTATTTTGTTAATCCCCAGTCCCAGATTAGAGCAAGCGGGCACACAAGAGATGAAAAGTCCACACTGGCATGACTGTACTTGCCCAGCACCACAAAGGAGCTCTCTGATAGAATCCAGTTTCTTTGGGAAGCATCCAGCAACCACAATTATTAAATCTTCTTTCTTTCAGCTCCTGCTTCATTAGTTGTGTACCTTTATTTTCTGAAAAAAATTACACTAGTATGCTGCAGTCAACAATCTCTTTCATTATAAAACCTGATTTACAGTCTGTGAACTGAATGAGGAAAGAAAGCTATGAAAAAATTGCATGTGCTAATGTAATTATAGATGGTAATACTTACATCTAAGACAGACTAATTAAGGCTGCATAGGCAACCTTAATTCTGACATTTTTCTAACTTCTGAGTAATTGACCTTGCAATCTCAACACTCTTCATGTATCAATTATAATTAGCTTTTAAAAACATAAAAAAAACACTGTTGTTGAGGCAGAAAAAAGAGAAGAAATCTTTTCTTCTGGAACCAAGCTGTGTTTTTTTGAGAGTCAAATCCTTCAGAACCACTATTCAGAAGGCTACAAGAGGACGCAGGCAGGCCTGGTACCATCAGTAAACATTGCATGGGGCACTGACTAGAAAGGGGGATACACATCAGCACTGGGAGGTTCCCCAGATATTTGTTGTCAGGAGACAAAGGTGGGGATTGAGGATGCCTCGAGGCAATCCAGGCTTAGTTCTATTGTTGCTGTTGCCAGATTCTGCTGCTCTTGCTTTGTCTCTGTAGTCCTTTGTTTCAATGTTTCTTACCCAGGTTCCTTCCCCTGCTATTGCCTTGTTTTATTTTCTCATTCTCCTGGGCCTTAGTCCTTGCACCTCTTCTTCTTCTGAGCTGTGGAGTGACTGTTTCTTTCTGCTCCAAACTGCCCAAGCTCAGCCAGCCTGTTCTCAGACCTCATCTCCAGTGACCTGTTGGCACCCAGGAGAAACAACTGCACTCAAACTTGTACTCAGCTGCTACAACACAGGCTTACAACATGCACCTGGCATGCAGAACCTTTGAAAAATGAACCATGAAACTCTGAAGCTTCCACTAAAGTGCAATTTTGGGGGAAGTTTTGGGTATGATTTAGCACTGCTCCACTTTCATACAGAGCCGGAAGGTAGAGCCACAATGTCAGCTGACAAAACATGAAAACCTTGCCTCCCTGTCAAGCAGTCACAATATTGCTTTTCTTACTTGTGTTTTTAATATGACCCTGCAATATTACCTCTCCAATCTCGTTGTGAGAACCTCTTTACTCATGTTTTATTTATTCTTAAATAATTCAGAAACTCAAGATAGAAAACTTCAGTATAAATACTGAAGCATGGTAAACCTACAGGTTCTGTAAAAAAAAAGCGTCACTGACAAGTGTTTTGGAATCAATTATCTCTATCTCTATTCCACAGACAGTAATAAACAGAAGGCTTTGAGTTCCAATTAGTAGACAGAAAGTTTAATTCACATCATAAGAGAGGCACAGAAATAGAAATATTTATTTTAGAATATTTTTAAGTAAATAAAATGTCTTCTTGTATAGATGAGTTCCTAGTGACAGTGGCAAATCTTGTTTCAGTTCAATCTCTACTTGAATTCCCTTGCTTGTCTAGGGGAGGAGAAAATAAATATTTCTTTTCACATTTGCTTTTACATGCTAACATAGTGAACTAAACCTTCATCTGTGGTTAGCAACCAAAGTTACATAGTTTTTTCAAATGATTAAAGAGAGTCCAGGCCTAAAGAATTACATCAATAAAACCGAATCTGCTTTGGCCAAACTTACTTTGGAAAAGAAAAACAAAATTAAAGTGCCATTCTGGAACCCTGGTATAGATTCAATTTGATTTTGATGCTATAATGTTAGAGGAAAGAATGCCACCAGGAACTGTGACATTCTCAAGTGATACAGCCAAGACATTCTTAATACAGGATCAGAATTCTTCACCAGATGCTGCCCAGGGAGAACACTGTCCTAAGAATTAATGAATATAAACAAACGATAAATAAGTTTAGAGTTAACATTTTATCACCATTAAAACAATGCGATTCTGGTGCATTTGCAAAGGTAATATATGTATACAAGAGTGTATGCAGTTGGCTTCATCTCCCCAGTGCACATATTTATATTTGAGCTTCTTGTCCTGAGCTCTCCTCATCAGTGAGGAGGAAGAGTCAATTCTAGGGCACAGTTAGTCTCTTACTAAACTAAACCTCTAAAAAATGAGCCGTATCTAAATAACAGGGTCAGTGTAGTCATTTATGTTGTAATCTACATTGAATGCCATCTCTGATGTCACAAAGGTATTTTTCTTCAAGATGTCTGTCTTTTTTTTTTTTGGATAAGCCCCAAACAGACTGTTCTAGTTTCCACTGACTTTTCTTATAACTTTTTTTGGTCTTTTTTTAACATTCATCAGAAAAAGTGACTGGAATATTCCTTGAGATCAAATTCTGTTTATTACGGAAAATAAGAGAAATCATCTGATAACCTTGATGATGATTCAGTTACTTATTTTAGAACCTGTTTATTTATAATTTGAAGAGTTAGCTTAAAGCAGTGGTAAGTAAAGATAAAGACTAAGATTCATTTCAAATTTGAAAAAGTTTAGAAAAATCTAAGTAAAGAGTGGTGGATATTCTTCACTCTATTTTATTTACTATTAAAAAGAGAGGAAAATAGAAGTAAGTGAGTGGGTAAATATACTTTTTAAAATAATTATTAAAAATTATTGAAAATTTCCCATGGCATGTTGTTTTCGATTACATTTTTCAATAAATTCTAGATATTCAAGGATTTTCAAAGTGTGCTTTCCCAAGATAGAGACCATTTACGTATGGACATGGAAAGGTGTGAATCAAAGGTTTTGCTTCTGTTGTTCATACTGTACAAAGCAGCAGCTAAAGTAGTATCAGAAGGCAAAGATTTACAGAAATAGTGGGATTAAAATAAGGTTATGAAGTAGTAAATAAGAAGAACATTAATGAGAATAAGAAAAATAAATCGGTTTATTTTCAGCTGATCACTATTTGTAGATTAGATAAACAGGAGAACAGTTGTCAGTTAACTGATGGAAATAAAACTAAGTCATGTTGTATTGGGTTAGCCTTGCTAACAGCCAAACTCTCAGCCAGCTGCTTGTTCACTCACCTCTCCACAGGAGGGGGAGAAAGTAGAAAGAAGGCAAGAAGACTCATTGGTTGGAGATGAAGACAAATTAATAGGGAAAGCAAAAGCTGCGTATGCAAACAATGCAAAATAAGGCATTAATTTCTCACTTCCCATCAGCAGGCAGATGTCCAGCCACTTCCTGGGAAACAGGGCCTTAGCACACATAACGGTTGCTTGAGAAGACAAACGCTATAACCAGGATGCACACACACAACCCTTCCCCTGATCTTTTACTGCTGAGCCTAGCATCATACCGTATGGGATATCTCTTTGGTCAGTTCGGGTCAGCTGTCCTGGTTGTATCCCTTCCTGACCCCTTGCCCACCCCCGACCTACTCATTGTTGGGGTCGGGACAGGGCAGTGTGGGAAAGAGAGAAAGCCCTGGTACTGTGCAAGCACTGTTCAGCAACAGCCAAAACGTTGGTATGTTATCATCAACACTGTTTTAGCCACAAATGCAAAGCACTATATGGGCCACTATGAGGAAAATTAAATCCATCCCAGCCAGACCCAGCATACATGTCTACAGAAAATATTCTAAACATATGTTCAACACAACAGTATTTTTTATTTGAAAGATTTCCCAAGACAAAACATTAAAGTCTTTTATCCTCCTTTGACTGGAGTCTCGTATTTTCTGATTCTTGCTTTGAATCTGCAAGAACATTAGGTATCTCCACATCAATTAATTATAGCCTGTGACTTTGCAAATGACCATTCACATCCAAATAAAAATTATATTCAACTACTTAAAACTTAAATATTAAGGCTGAAATGCTATATTAACTAAGGTAAAATGAATATTAACCTCATCTTAACGTACTGGATTTTCAGCAGTGGGCTTAAGCAAATAATAAAACAACATTAGATGATGGAATTTCTACAGGGAAAAAAAGAGAGTAATTATTACAAAAAATAGACTGAGCTAGTTAATTTTACAAATTAACTTATGAAACGTCAATTCCCGCCCCTAAAATTCATTGTAATATTGCAGCAGAATTTGGAGAAATTTTGCTTGGAGCTAAACTTAAGCACATGCACAGGAAATAATGTAGCATGTAGACTTAGAAAGACACAAATAACTTGCTGCAGTGTAAAGCGTCAGAATACCCTGACAGTCTGTCTTATTTATGGAAAAAGGTCTCAATAGCTAGAGGACATGGTGTCAGAAGGTATGCCCACATATAAAGTAGACAATCTAAATAGGGCCTTCAGTGTATAAATCTTCTTCACAACTTCTGTCTTTGTTAGAGAATCTTTTTAGGACAGGCTCAAGTCTGAGTCTACCAGTCACACTGATACTTTATAAATTGTGTCTCTGGTGACTATAATGACAGAAGGTTTAAGATTCTCAGTGTGGCTGATGGCAAAGAATAGTCAGATTTTCTTTTAAGAATAGCTTTCCTAGTGGTTATGCTGTTCCTTTGGACTCTTTTCTAAGTAAATGATAACAAACCTTTCACTAACGTGGTAATAATTTAGAGCCCCCACATCTTATCTGTATGAGTTAAGGGTCCACTCAGCAGCTCCACTGTGGGAATGAAATACACCTGTGTGAATAAATCGGCACATCTAGGTCAAATGTGAATAGGATACTCGCTAGGTTTTGGGGGGCTACATAATAGAAAATAGGAAGAGCATACTGGACCAAACCAAGGGTCTGTTTGCTGAATGGTCTGTCTTTGACAATAGGAAGTGGCAGCTGATTAAACAAAATCTGTGAGAACCAGGCAAGCCTTTAAGATACAGGTTTACTCCATATTTTTCCTGCTCTATCCTCCCAGCTTTCAGCAGACTGTCTGCGGATTTCTGGAGCCAGGCATATTTTTGTTTGTTAAAGTCCTGGTGAGTTTCTCTTCCATGAGTTTGTCTTATTGCTTTTTGAACTGATTTGCACTTTTGACATCCGGAATACTGCTTGGCAGAGTTTCCACAGTGTATATATTCAGGTAAAAATACATTTCTTGTTTGCTTGTTTCAACCTGTTCAGTGATGATGTCATTTGATGTTCCCTAGTTCTTCTACTGTTAGAAACAAGGAGTGTTTTCTACTGTTACATCCCGTGGGACTTGAAGTCCCAGCTAAATTCAATCCTACGGGAGTTATATATTTCTGAACTACAATTTAAGTTGCTATATCATTCTGTTACAGTGAATACATTTCTTTCACAGAAGACCAGATTCATGCTCAGGAAAATTATTTTTCACTAAATTTTGGTTTGGACAACCTACCCTCAAAAGAAAGAAATTTATATAAAGATTGGTATAATGACAGGTTCAGATTTGTTGTGAGAATTACCTGTCAGATACTTAAAGAGAATCAGGTTAAGGATGTTCATTCTTTTAGTAATCAAAAATAATAAAAAAAACCTTTCTAATTTTAGCGTTAGACAAAAATTGATGTTTTTATGCATTTGCAAGAAATAATAACACCATTCAGAAGCACTCTATACAATTTTTCATAAGTGCAAGGTAGGTATTGCAAATTCCAGTTTCAGGCAAAAATACATTGCTTTTTATACCATAAATAAATAGTTGTTCTATGGCAAGCTATCCCAATAAATTTTATCCATAACCCCTGGAAAATTACAGAGAAAAGACAGAACTGTCTGACTGCATTCAGTGTGAACAGAGAAGTTAAAATGATCATGACATAAAGCAATCATGCTTAATATTCCTTTTAGCTTTCCTGCTTAACTCTGCCTTGTCCAGAAATTCTTATAATTCTAGTCATTTACAGTGATGTACAAAAGTATTTTTTGTACTTCTAATATGATTTTAAAACAAATCCAGAAGCCTGGGAAATTTATAGATGTCCTCAATGGATCTCCATTTTGGGGTTTATTTATGAAGATGTGGCAAAGAGCCACTTTTTCAACTGTCTTGTCCTCACTATTCTGTCTTATGCAGCTAAACAACTCGGTTTCACATTATGTATATCGAATGGTTGAATAATATACAACTTCAGGTTGTAAAGTTCTAAAGACAAAAGACAGGAAAGAGTTGGTAAATTAATTGTCTGCATCTATTGACAGATAGAAAAAATAGTTTTGTTACTGAAAGACATTAAAAAAATTAGTGTTTTGCCTCTTTCAATTCTATCATGATTAATTTAACATTATAAAGTATTAAAATTAATATAAAGGAAAACCAGTCAAAATCCTGGGTTAGCTAAAGCTATCCTCTAGCCCAGACTTACCTCTGCCAGACTCCTAGTATTGGCCCTCTTTCTAATTTATTTTGCAATGATCACTGTAAATTTTCTCATTGCTCTTCCTTCTGAAGTACAATTTGAATCTGAGATACCAGCTATATGAAGTCTCAACTACTTCCAAGAGATTTTGTCTTGTTCTTCCTGACTTCAGAAAGTGGTATTAAAAGTGCTATATGAAAAAAAAAGAAGAGGGACACGATTGTGAAGTGGCACTTGAGAACTGACTGCCTCCTGCAGGAAGTATCAGGGATCTCTTCTATCACTTCGAGTTACCTCCTGTCTTGCTCCTCTGATCACCCACCTTGCTGCTTGACCCTGGGGTCCCACCTGGCACACCACACTCACAGCTCTGCTGTGACCATATCCACTCACAGACTGTTCTCTCCCCCAATGCTCAAATTTCTCACATTCTAAGGGGCGAAAAATGGGACTCAAGGGGTTTAGTATGCGTCAAGCTATCCAAAACACTGGGATAGGGCAAAAGGACAGGGGTTGAGGGAGGAGAGGACTGATTGTGAGACTATACCTACAGGGACCAGCAAGGTGGCTTCATGCTGCAGGTGGAGATGTTAAGCAATGCTGCTCAAAAATTTTTAAAAAATGCTATAAGTAATTCATAATAAGAATTAACATGATCACACAGCAAGAATGAAGCAGACATATGTTGCATAAGGTAGCACACAAGTGAGGCACAAATGAACTAGGACCTGTGTGTCTTAGTGAGTAAGAGACATTTCCATGGGCAGGCCTGCAGCCTGACCACACCACAACAGTCTGCATGAGAGCCTCCCTAGCCAGCTGGCTGGGAATAGACATGCTTACTAGAGTAGATAAGAGAGAAAGTACAAAAGGAGCTATGGTCTTTGCAAGGTTTCTCAAATCTCTGCCTGAAGAGCATCTATATCACACAGGTTGCAAGTCATCCTAAACAAAGCAAGCAAAATCATACACATGCTGTTAGTTTCCAGCACTGGGAGATATACTGGGAAAGAAGGTGGATTTAACATCACATATTGCTAAGAATCATGAGATACTTTTGAAATTCAATATTTAAAAAATAATATCCAAAAAAATCAGACCTCATGAATTTGAAATCCTTAAGGCTCAGCTTTTTAAAAGAAAGTTGAAATTCGTATATAATGATATAACCCCAAGACCTGAAGCTTTCAAAGAATAGCACTAAATATCCACAAAAGCTATGATAAAATCATTAGGGATGACAATCATGGAAGAATGATAGTCCTATCGCAGAAACTCTTGTGGAAATACTCTCAGTGCTATGTAAGACAGTCTACTTTAATTATTGCCGTGATCCCTTCTAGCACAAAACTCTGTCAGACTTCGGTGAAAATGGTAATGAAATAAAAGCTAGTAGATTATTGAAATATGGAACTTTCCACACAAGGCATTAAATAAAAGAAATGTTGAAAAAATAACCTCTGTGTTTATATTGGTCTGATGTACTCTTTATTGCCTATATATGATGGAATAGACAAAAATTCTTTCTCCTGGATGGAGACTCCCATTTAAATCCAAGGTACTGCAAATAAGATATGCTTGGTAGAGAAGTGGAAACAGGCATACGGCATGAAAAAGTGATTTTTGTCACTTATGTTTAGAGACAAATGTTGGAATTGGGAAACAATTAGAAGACAACAGTTCTGGATGAAAAGGCTATTCTGTAACTCATGTTCTACACATGGAATTGCTGACATAATTTGCTGTTGCAATTTCTATCTTTGTTGAATGCCAACAAGATCTGTGTGTATGTTGTAAACTAAACTGACTGGCCTGAATATTGCAAAGGAGCTGACGAATATAAGCCCTGAAAATCCTACTTGGGCTTCGTAAAAGAGATGACATTTTTATCACAAAATCTGCCACCAATTGTTAACATGGTAGTATAACTGCTATTCCCACTTTTTTCTATGAACCTTGTGAGGAAATACTATCAAGTTGCACTATCTAATAAATTCATATGATCTCACTAACAAATCAATATTAATTTTTTAGCAGTCTGAATCAAAACTAATATATACTTTGTGGATTTTCAACTCAAACCTATCTTTGTACTTCCAAATTTACCCAGCACCGGGTTTCAGACATCCACTTTGCAAGTACATAGTTCTATTTTTCTTATATCTTAAACTGCTACTGGGTGAAAAAATTGTTTCTCATTGTTAATCTCAAGCCTGGAAATTGTGTTCTTATATAAATCTTTCTGTTGTCAGGTACTAGAATAAAATAAGTCATTGTCATGTAAGGCACAACATTTTCTTAGTGAAGGTCAGTCATGACATTTAGACCAAAAAGGCCTCTTATTTACAGGCTAGATACAGCAAATAATGGTTGTAATTTTTTTGTGTGTGTGTTTGTTTAATTTTTCTCAAAGGACATTTGGATGTTTCTGAGAATAAGAAAAGCAATGGCACTTTCCTTTGCTGCGAGATCATGTTCTCTAAGAAATAATTCAGAAAGATGTTTGAAGGAAGAAGGGAATTAGCATAATTGCCATGTGCCTCCTTCTTTATGTAATGTTCTACAATGTTTTAGAAAGAGCCAGTAAGACTTGCTTGGATTCTGAGATAAATAAAAAGTACTGTTAGATATCCTTACCTTGCAAATCCCAACTTTGCAAATCCTGCCGATGTCAGTAGGAGTCAAGTGACAAATTCTCACAGAACAATAGCACAGCGGTTTTGAAGCACTCATTCATCCTTTCGCTCCAAGTTACGACTAAATGAGCATATTGGCTATTATTAGGAGCCCAGATTGTGCTTCATATTGGACTGCTACAACAACCTCAGATAAAAAATACACTTTATAACTCAAATTGGATCACATTTTACTCACACGTATGCACATATTTTCAAAGCAACTTTAAGTTTGGTCATACATTGCTAGAAACAACACAATTTGTACTCTGATTTCAATGGAACTGTGTATTGTGTAGATATTAAAAATCAATTTTTTGTTTCTTTTTTCTGAAGACTTTTTGGTTTAGCCTGTTAAACCATTATTTTGATCCAATATGAAAACATTTCTGATCACCATGAGATTTTACTCTCCAGCTAGCAAAATAAAAGCAGAACATATGGAATTATGAACGAAAATGTGGTCTGTAAAATCTCAAATTCCTCCTAAATGACAACACAATAATAATTAATTAGAAAAAAATCCAAGAAATATTATATTTTCATGATAAAGTAAATCCCAGAAAACATCAATAATTGTGTAGATGATCATGCATAAAAAACATGAATTAATACTACGATGGTTTTAGTATTGTGTATTGAGTACTAAATTAATAATTCATACAACTAATTAACCATGATTATGTGAACTGCGAACAACTGAAAACCAGTGTTAACAGGTGGTGCATGCTTTTTACAGTGAAAACCACTATTACAAATCTTTGGGCTTACCTTAGGTCTTCTTTTGCAGCCTAACATTGTAAAAACAACCTGTTCCAAACTATTGACCTGGAAAAGCAGATTGCAGTGAGATCCTAGCCATTTCCAGTGCTCTTTATATTAGTCCACTCTCACATACTGAAGGGTGGGACAATTTAGAGCTGCTCAGTCTATCAGAAGAAAAAATGTGCCTAAATTTGTAATTGCAGTTCAGTGGAATTACAGGCAGACCTAATTTCTTAACAAAAACCCACAGTCCCGCTGGAGTGAGGAAGCTGGAGGGAAGTGTTGAGGTGTGACCTTGTCCTGAAGGCTTCCTCTCCCAGGCACCAGCAGCCCGTGCAGTGCCCAGCTGGAGATTACCCAGCTGAAGTCCTCCATGAAGATAAAGCAGTTGCATCTGGGGCTTTCAGCAGCTAGCCTGTGGTGCAGCAAACTGTCTGGACAAGCCCCCTCACTTCGTCAGGGGTCAGGGTAAGAAACGAGAAGTTTCACAGGTTCTCTGAAGCTTGTTAAGTTGCTTAGTTGTTGCAGCGATAGCACAGGAAGGTGTGAGAGCCTTTCACAAGAATACACTGGAAAATAAAGGAGTCTGAGACTTGCAATGTAAATGTTTTCACTTAACATCTGCCGTCAGTAGACTAAAAGCAGCAGAGCTTATCTTATAAATGTGGGTGAAGGCCAAACTTTATGACTGCTTGACCTCCAAACACATCTCCAGTTTAAGTCAGTGGTGGAAGCCAGAGATGAATTAAAGATAATGTTTCCTCCATGTCTAACATTATCACTCACATCTACATTGCGCCTACCGTAAATGCAATAGAAATCCTCCCGTTGTCTAGCCAAAGAAAGAAAATAACAAAGTTTTAACTAAAGCATAATTATGAACTGTCCAACATACACAATAGCTCTGTCACAACATAGAGTTGATTGTGACCTGTAATGAGTTACTCTTGACCTACTGTGCTATGTATAAGAATGAAATTTCCTGTCTTCCAGATCTACCTGAGTTACCTGTCTTCCTGAGCTACCTGAGTGCCCAAAGATTGATTTGCAAAATGAATTGCTTCTTATTTGGGGTAGGGGGTCTCTGTATTTTGGATACTTCCAGGGCTACGCATCAGATAAACAGAAGTTTTCAGTCTCCCAGTTTTGGCCATGGGCTCCCAATTCCTTTGCAGATCTGCCCATGAGTGTCTGTGGATTTTAAGCAAATATTTTTTCTATACTGAAAAGCACTTCATTAGTTGTGCAGATTTAAAATTTGGCTAATGTTCTCTGACTTTATAAACTGATTTGTAAGTCTTAAAACACAGAATAATGATCTATCTTCTAAAAGGTAAATAAAATAAATGATCAAATATAAACCATATAACCAATAAAAATAATAATAAAACCCAAGTAAACTATCTAAAGGAAAATCCACCTTCACTTTTACTATAAACTATTCAGACAAGGAGGACTTATCAAGATATAGATGGTAGACACTATTGGTCTTCTGGCATTTAATAGTGTCCTGGTTTTGGCTGGGATGGCTCAGTGACATCTCTGCTTATTTATCTTCTTTCCATTGTAAATGGCTATTTTTATTGATGGTCTCTGAATTACTGAATGGACATCCAATTACGCTTTTGTCAGCAAGCATGAAGTACAGGTTTTCCATAATTATAAAATTTTATTAACTATCTGCATGTTTTCCAGTAGGCGCAAGCCAGAAAAACAAGTGATATAATTTTCACCCACAGTTAAAATAAGAGCAGGCAAGAAATAAAGATATGCATTAAGTCCTTGATGAATATGGCACATGGAACAGCTATAGCTCACTTGAAGGTTTTCTATTGTTACCAAACTCTAGGGCAGGGGAGGTTGACCTTGGCTGGCTGCCAGACCCCCACCCAGTGACCCTCCCACTTCCCTTTCTCAACAGGGCTGGGGAAGAAAATATGATGGAAAAACTCGGGAGCTGAGATAAAGGCTGCTTATTATTAATTTATTATTTATTACTATGGGCTGCTATGAGGAAAGTTAACTCCAACCCAGCCAGACCCAGTGTATAAATACATCTAAAATAAACAATTACATGCTGTAATTCACTCTAAAAGTAGAATAAGGAAGGTGATCATTGAGTCTAACCTGGGATAACAAATGATTCACAAAGAATTTTTTAGAAACATTTTCAATGCTAATATAAGAAGAGCCAGTTCAGGGCTTCTTAGTAGTGTAGGTAAAGTTAAATTTTGCCACTGCAAGGGTGAAGATCAAATTAGTAAACCTTGGAGTGACAGACTGTCCTTTGGCTGTCACTGATGGATGGGGGAAAGCTGGTCAGATGTGGCAGTCTGAGAGTCAAGACTGCTAATGCTGGGAGTCCCTTCAGGTCCCCAAGGCCCTGTAGACCCAGACCCTTCACTCAGCAGTGAAAGGAGCAGCACACCCACCTCTCTTTGAGTTTGGCATAGGTAGAGTAGGCAGCAGTCATTACCTCCTCTGCTAAAGTGATTTAGAATCGTAGAATCATAGAATCATAGAATCGTTTAGGTTGGAAAAGATCATCCAGTCCAACCTTTTTTTCTAGAACTAGACCCAAATCTACACTTTCCAATGTTTATGACACAAGAACAGAGGTAAGCACCAGATCCAGGACAGTGACAGAGTTACCTCTTATCATTCCCTACATGTATTTATGAAGCTCCATCATAAAACTGTACAGAAGGAATATTGCAACAGGCTGTTCTGCAGCCTTCACCAGTGATAAGTAATTTGCTTTTAATTTCCACCTCAAATTTGTTTCTCACCATTTCATACAGATTTGCTCACCTGTAGACTTGATTACATTGTCTCTCCTTTAGGCAATGATGTATCTATTGGACTGAGACACAAATCTACTGGTAGACTTGGGAGAAAAGGGGTTCTGGGAATTTTAGCCCTGCCTTGCTACTGACCCATGGTAATATGTGTTGCCAGGTCTTCTGACATGAACATGAACACAAAACTGACCATCTTCTGCATGAAATCAGGGTTGCATCAATGCCTGCAAATATCATATTTCTAGGAGCCTTCAACAGTTCTTAGCTTTCCTTGATTTTCCAGGGATTTTATTGACAGCAAATATGTTTTTCTGAATATTGCCCAGATGTTAGGGCAAAATGTTGGCAGTTCACTGAGAAAGTGAGGCGTTTTTAAGTAAGCCTGGATCCAGCACTGGGAGCCAAGATGAGGCCACAGCACCCTTCTGCTGTGATAAAGAAGCGACAGCTTGAAAATGTAATTTCTGAAAGAGCTGTTAGTCTTTGGCATTTCACACTTTGGTCTAGTTAAAATTAAAACAATAAAACAAAAGTATTGGTGGATTTGTTTTGTATCCTTTCCGCAAGATAGTACACTTAATACTCTCGATATAGCGCTTTGCTTCTGAAGAATAATGCATAGCTATACAGGAAGAAGGAAAAGATACTAAGTTAAATACTTCAGAAACTCAGGAAGGTGAAATACCAAATCAAAAAATGCAAAAATAGTGTAGTCTCATTGGACTGAGAAAAGACAGACGATAACTTCCTTCTACTCTCCTTTATTTTTTTATTTTATTTCTTTTTAAATCGCTTTTGTTATGTCAAAAATGACTTGTAAATGACTGAGGTCCAGTTAAATAAAGCCAATATTTTTCAGATCAAAAATAACATGA
Source organism: Calonectris borealis (assembly GCF_964195595.1). Lineage (NCBI taxonomy): Eukaryota > Metazoa > Chordata > Aves > Procellariiformes > Procellariidae > Calonectris > Calonectris borealis. Next base: position 207,382,634 of record NC_134312.1, read on the forward strand.
AAAGTGGGATTTAGATCATCTAGGTTTAACGACAAAAATGTTAGTCTTCTAATTTAACTAGTTGTCTAGATTACTTCCACAGTAAATAAAAGAAACAGGCATCATCCATGAGCAGTTTATGCAAATTATGTTAGATGTCTAAGGCATAGGAAAGATGGATCAATGACTAGCCTAACTCTTGAGTGGAGTGAATAAGTGAGATGAATCTCATAACAGCTCTGAAGCATAGGCTTTTTTTTCTTTCTTTTTTTTTTTTAAATTGCCATATCTTTTCATAGACTCTTCATCCCAATACTGATTCCTGATATCAGACCAATAAACATGCTGTCAGCTCTAAATTCTCTATTCAATGTAGAACAGTCTCTGTTTCATCATTACAAGATGTCCACATGTGTGTATGTCAGCATCAATCATAGCACAATGGGTCTTCAAACGGTTTTAATATTTGACAGAAGCAGAAAAGAAAGCTGCACAAGTGGTGCAGCTCAGTGGTGTCTGAGCACAAAATGTAGTGGAACTCATTTAAATTACATTCTTAAAAAATTAAATCCAATTGCTGACTTCCATGTTTCTGCCTTTAAATTAACAGCTCATAATCATTTGTTCATAAACAACTTCATTTTAATCCTCCTCATGTATGATACTACAAAATCAACTAAGTTTGGGATATAGGTTTATATGATTTTCCCTCTTTATATTCTAGTTGTTTAATCATATTAATATATTTTTTCCATTACACTCTGTTTGATTAAAACACTACGTAGAAAAATAATTTTAGCCTGAGACAACAAGGATAATGAAGTTTTGAAGTTTGATTCTGAGGCTAGGTCATCAGGTGCGAAACTTTGATTTTCCCCTATTGTGGCCTTTTGGGTGGTATTAAAAAAACACACACAAATTAATATGTTATTCATTGGAATTCACCACATTTTATGGGTTACTTAATATTAATTGAATATAAAATTGGAAACTTGCAAATTATTTATCAGGTATGCAAATGTATGTTTGTGATATTGAATGTTTAGTTAAAAAGTACCTAATGAAGGCATACAAAGTACAAGGTTTTAATAGTTTGCAGTCTTCTAGTCATGTCATAACTACCATTTGTCATAGCTGTCTCATAGCTCTTTCATAACCTCTACATAAGGAATCAAAGGTCTCACTGCTGCTCCTGTAGAACAAGTGTCCATCATGACAGAAACTGATGGTACATGTGCATGCAATCTCAGTAGGAAAGTAAGTGATTAGAGGGATGTTAAAGAAGCTATTTACACTCTCCAATGTTAGGCATCTGTCTTAAGCAGCTAAAGGCTTTGTTGGCATGCAAAGGATGGTGTCACCTGAGACAGCTCGTGAAGTTGCTACCCTTTCTTGTCCATTCAAACTAACTGCTGCACAGATTTCTGAGCTCTTTGTCAATCACCTCCTGATTGCAGACTAAATTCAGTTAGGGTTTTTTCCCTCAGAAAATTGCACTGTAAACTCTTGTTACTCAGGATTTGATTAATGTCCATTTCAGATGTCCCTGCAGCAAGGAGGCTGGCCACCCATCTGAGTTAAGCCATTCCTACCCATCAATCAGTGTCTGTAGTTTATAACAGGATGTCTTAAGGAAAAGTGGTATCAGTGATATCTTACTGTAAAAAACTGAGAGGTTCAGAAATTGATTAGTGAGCAGGTCAGGAGTCCATCAAGTAAGAGTAAGATAGAGAGGTGGGTGTACCATTCTAAGGCAAGCTCTCGCCACTCATCCATCAGAGCCCTACGTTAACAGATGAGTCACTTCAGTTTCTCTCTTCGGTCAACGGAGAAAAAAGCTTCTCTAAGGGCGAGCCAAAGCTGGAATCTGACTCAGCTGCACTCAGGTGGAACCCATTTCTTTCCCTTGAATAAATAGAAGGACTGGAAAATTACCTAACTTAAACCCAGAAGTTAGACTTTGTGAGTACTCCTTAAGAACAAATAAATGGTCCCTTGAAATCTTGGCAAAGTCTGTTGAAGGGCCAACATTTTCACAAATTACTTAGCCAGTGGCTACACATTGCATCCATTCTACAAACACAGTGAACAGTGCATTTCAATCACTACATACCCCAGCTTTTCCTGAAGAGTATATCAAAGAGTAATGAAGAAAAAATGTAGACAAGGCAGTTAGATTCACCTTTCTTCTGCTGCTCCACTTCCAAGCCTAGCAAGGACTAGGCAAAAAATTAACAGATATTATAGTAAGTGCCAGAAAGTGCATTTGATTTTCCAGTTCTTTTTAATATTGGTAGTCTATATTTATCTGTTGAGCTCTGCACTCCATTCAGGTTATTCAGGAACAACACTATAAAATTGATTCTGACCCTGAGAAGGCAAGCCATTTTCTGATGCTGAATTTCCCAAGTCTCTCTGTTTCCACTATGTTTGAGAATGTAGAGTGGGCAGCATTCAAAGGATTTTTATCTCTGAGTATAGATGGTATGAGATAAGCAAGTATTAATACTGAAGTGTAGGACTGAAGACATATAGTTTCTGCTCCTAAGCTTCATTAGAAAAATTATTCTTGAATCAATGGGGTCACATCATTGATGGGTGTCACACACAATGTATGTCGCTGTAATAATGGTAGATGGTCTGTTGTTATGAATATTAGTTTTCCACTTAAATTGGCAAACATTCAGCCATGGAGGCAAAATTATTATTGTTTTTATTTTTTACTACTTTACAGGAGCTCAATGGAATTTTTCACCAGCAACTTTATGATAATGATAAGACTAGAGATCCAAATAGTTTCAGCCTTACATTTCTTTTGCTGTTTTGGTTTTAACTATGCATACTCTATGCATACTGAATAAGGAAAAATCCACTTTTTTTAAGAGCAAGGGTATACAGAGAGCAAAGCAAGTGTTGTGAGTTAGACAATACTAGAAACATCTCCTCTCAGCAGGGTATATTAACCTGCAGTGAGCTTTCTGCTGCCATGGTAGACCATGCAGTCTTCAGGATAGTTTGGTATCTCTACGTCAAATTACAGTGTCGACTTACTCTTAGACCTATATTTCTAACTCAGAATAACCATAATTTTATATTATGTATCATTACTGGAAATAAAATAATAAAGCTGATTACACTGACCACTTGTGGTATAAACATAGCACTTTTTTTTTTTTTTTTAACAGAAATCCATCAGGGAGGAAATTTTGGTTCTATAAAACTGATATGGCATGGGATCCTGTTGGGAAAACAGGGAACTGGCACAGTGTAAGAAATAGGCATGCTGAGTATATTGATTTAAGACAGACTCTGATGATTAGTGTTTCAGAGAATTTTTCTCCAAGGGAAATTCTATCTAAACTTATATTAAGCTGACTCTAGTGAATCTGGAAACCATCTGTGCAATGGCTTTAGATAAATCTGTTTTGTTGGCTCATGTGATCTATGTTTCATTTGTCAAAGACATGATCATATTTTCAGGTTATATATTAGAAGGCTGTGTAAAAGATTCTGTTAATTGGAAAGTGTTTGTGTGTTTCTGGGGTTTTCATACAATTGTTTCTGTCAAGTGAACATGGATGACATTGGGTGTATTAGCACAGAAAGGTAACACTATGAATAAGAAGCAAAAAGCTATGAACAAAACTTTTTGAAATACCCATTGGTAGGAAAGGATTTTGGTCTAGCTTGGAAACAAAATGTCCTTAGGCAGATGAGGGAGTTAAATTTGGATGTGTATATTAACAAGAATATCCTACCTGATGACTTACTGGAGAGAAGTCTTATCCAATGAATGGCATCATACTCTGGCTTTATTTTGTGTAGAGACCCAATAGCTGAATGAACATATACCGCATCAGGCGGGATACCTGGTACTTTTTAATAAAATCCAGATACATCACTGCTCAGCATAGGCAAGATTTTAATGGTTAAAACTTGGATTTCTTTAGGCTGCTTCTATGTAAGTTTAGTGGATCTACTGACTGATTTCAGACCCTACAGAAACATTTTTAACAAGTTACACCTGCCTACACCACTATATGCACATGTGTGTGGGAGGAATCTGGTTCTACTGGGCTAAAATTGAAAAAGATTTTTAAAAAAAGCCACCTAGTTAGTCCTTAAAAGATGTCTGAACATATTAAGCATTTAATTTTTGGTACAGTTTTTAAAAAAATGTACATTCACAAATATCTCTGAAAGTCTTTTTACAAAAATGGCACATGTAATCTGTAAACCTCTATATAATATTATTCCAAGAGTTTTACAAAATAAATGATTGGATAAGCCTAATTAATTACAATTTACTATATACCACCAAGATAGGAAAATATCATTGCTTCTAAATAAGTACTTGAGGGTTTAAAATGTAAACATCAGTAATTTCAGAAGCATTTCTTGGTTTTGCAGATGATTGATTTTGATGGTGCAACGTTTATTTGCCCAATTTTAATGTAGAAACTTTACCAATCGGGTCCAGCCTGCCTACAAAATTTCTAGTCAGTTAGTGATTTTGGAGATGGGACATTGAGCAACTTAACAGTGGCATCTCAAACATTATGAGGGTATGTCTATGTACAGGTTTTGGCTGGGATAGAGTTAATATTTTTCATAGCATCTTGTATGGAGCTATGCTTTGGATTTGTGACCAAAACAGTGTTGATAACATAGGGAGGTTTTTGTTATTGTTGAGCAGTGCTTACACACAGTCAAGGCCTTTTCTGCTTCTCACACCACCCCACCACTTCTTGAGGGTGCACAAGAAGTTGAGAGAGGACGCAGCTGTGATAGCTGACCCCAACTGACCAAAGGGATATTCCATGCCACATGACATCATGCTCAGCAATAAAAGCTGGGGGGAGAAGAAGGAAGGGGGACGTTCGGAGTTATGGCGTTTGTCTTCCCAAGTCACCGTTACGCGTGATGGAGCCCTGCTTTCCTGGAGATGGCTGAACACCTGCCTACCAATGGGAAGTAGGGAATGAATTCCTTCGTTTGTGTGCACAGCTTTTGCTTTACCTATTAAACTGTCTTTAGCTCAACCCACGAGTTTTCTTACTTCTACCCTTCCGATTCTCTTCTCCATCCCATTGGTGAGGGAGTGAGCGAGCAGCTGGGGCGGGGCTTAGGACTGTTGTTAACACACAACAGTCTAATTCAAAGACGCTGCCTGTGTTGGGCATTTCATGTCATGTCATGTCATGTCATGTTCACTTTCTTATGACTAGTTACATAGTTATCATGTATGTAAGTCACCACTGAACAGTTAACATTAATATTTGATAACTGTCCTAGCAACCTGAATATTAATTAAATGTTATGCAGATGCTAAATGAAAAATAGCATAAAGTAAATGCCAGCACATAAAATTTCAAAATAAGCTTTTTATTCCCTATTTTAAAAAAAAAATTAGTTAGGAAAAGATCTCATTTTGCTGGAAAAAAAACAAAACCAGTTGTCTGTTCAGAAGTTTTCTGCTAGATGCCTCTTGTATTTCCTTTCAATAGCACAAAAGCAAATATCAACAGTTAAAATGTTCTTGACTAGAAAATAATAATTAGAGGACTAAAATTTCTTTCTGTCTGTATTAGATTAACAACTAGATTAATGCACAAGGGACTCAAGAAACAAAATGAAGGGACTGAAAAAAATCTCTGATGTCCTTAACAAAAATTTACTGCAAATAGTATACTGAATCTCCTGCATTCCTTTACATTTTCCATTCTTTAACTCAGAGTCTGATCGTGCACCTGTAATCTAACTAGATGGTATCCGGCATAGGAAATACCTGAAGCAGAGTGAGAGCTGCTATATAGAGTAATACAGAAATTACATTTATCCGTACTAAACGGTCAGAGGGAAAGAAAAAGAGTGTATAGGATAAGGCTTGGATAAAGCTGTTCCTGTCCTCATACAGCTGCCAAATTTCCATAATTTGCAGTTCAGGGACTTTTCCAAGCTAGAGGTTACATCCTCGGGATCATGTTTAGCAGCCACTAAAGACCTATTCTTTGTGCATAGGTCCAATTCCTTTTTGAACTCATTTGTACTTTTGTCCTTCATAACATCTTATGGCAATAAATTACATGCTCTAATTGTGCTCTGTGTGGAAAAGAATTTCCTTTCTTCCCAGCACCTTTCTAACATCTCCTAGATTTTAAGAGTATAAGACATGGACTGGATGCAAGAGAAGCCAGGAGAAAGAAAGGATGAAAAGTCTATTCTTGATGGAAAAGTAATAAATACTAATCATACCATACTGTTCTTACTGTCATGACTAGATATGTTGTCATTGGCTTCAGTGGGAGGAGGCACTGAATATGTTTCCATGGCTGTGCAACAAAAATGCTTTTGCTGTGTTTCTACTGACTTTGTTTCAGAGACTTCTGCAGAGCTATTACAAATTTCTTAGCACACATTTGTTTTTATTGAAAAAGAGAACAGGTTTAGTATTTGGAATTATCCTGAAAATCTTCCTTCTCCATTAAAGCAAGGACCTCACCTGAGACAAAAACAGCTCTCCCTCTGTTGTCTAAAGCACATTTTGCAACTTTAAACAGATGTTTTAAAACTGTAACTTAGTATATGGTTCCAGATACTTTTCCTGATGGCAGGAAGAACTTCCTACAATCTATTGCACTCACCTCTCATGGATATTCTAAGAACTGTTGGATTAAAGAGATCAGTAAACCAATGCAGGCTAACAACTTGCTTTTTCCAATCTGGTTTCACAATTACTGACATAACTGCAAGGGAAGTGCAAGAATAAGAAAAGGTAGCTAGACAACAGAAACTCCTGAAGCTAGCATGCCTGTCAACCAAACGTAAGTGGAAGCATCCCATCCTACATCTGCTCACTTGCTATGGAAAAAAGACAGCAGTAACTGATTTATACATCTCAAGGCCAGAACAGTGTCAGTGGCTGACATGATTTCTGCTAAACTGCCAGCAGCCACTGTTCTTCAGTAACAGAGAATATTAATGAGCCTTAACCACAATCTGCTCCACGACTTCTTCCCACAAGGCGTTACAGAGAGAAGTACACTTCCTATGTCTTATAGGCACCCTCCATGTGGAAATTCCCTTCAGTTTTGTTTCATGATATAAAGGATGTGGAGGGTTTAACCCACAGTAATTTGATGGGTTTAGCTATCAATTGAAACGCCAATATTTGTCACAGAATAATTGTCCACATTGCATATGGTATCCAAAAAGAGGCTTTTGTAATGCAAGGCAGACATAGTTCTATATGACATGTTTCAACTGTTGATTTTTAGATTTATATATTTCTATTTTTCAAAAGAACAAGATTAAGAACATCAATCAAACCTTAATGTACTTCAGTAACAGGTAACACGGGTTTAATTACCTTTTTTATTATTTGAACTGAGACACCATTGTCTAAGATCTTTTGGAAAAAAAAACAATTAAAGGTTCTTTGAAATCTTTCCTATTTAGTGGTTAGTCAAAAGAAAAACTCAGTTATTTCTATAATAAACTCTTGATTTATCAAACTTATCAATAACCTTAAATGAGAGACTTTCCAATACTTAAAGGTTCTTTCTGATATGAAAATTGATTTCTTATGTATTCATTTATTTCTCACCAGTAGTCATCCCTCATAAACAAATATGACATTTCACAAAAGTCATTTGTACTTTTCCTTTGGCCACTTTTGCTAAATTTGCAGTTGTCAGACAAATTATTTAAACAGTATCTGGTTTTACCTTCAACTTCTCATTAACAGAAAGTCCACATTACTGCTAGTCTACTGGATACTTATCCTGCCCTACTTGGGCTGAAATATAATTTGATGCGCTTGGGAAGAGGGCCTAATAATGCCAATTACAAACATAAAAATAACATTTGGATGCAAATTGTTGATAACCACTTGAATTTCAATGCTCTTAATGAAATAGACTGACAATGTTGTGTGAAACATGGCCAGTGTTTTGGAAAGTTATCTCTTGCCTATGCCCATTGCAATCAGTGCTGTAAAACATCTGAAAAATTTATTAAACACACAGAAAAAAGAGGGAATGAAGAAAACAAAAACAAAGGAGAAAATGAATTTCCACAATTTCCATTATTTCCTTTTCTTTTTCTCATGCAGAACTGTCATATCAATTCTGTATTCTGTCCAAAACTCAGTTAAGTACTGGATTTTTTCTTTGAAGTTTCAGGGGATTTTGGATTGTCCATTTAATGGAGAATGTTTGGCATGTTTCCCTTTGAGATTATGTGTAATAACCACAGCTATAGGCACTTACCTAGAGCAACAAATTCTTGTGTGTGCATAACAGCTTCAGGAAAGCTTTTCCGTATATTTTGGCTGTAGCAGCTCCTGGAAAAGCTGGAATGTTGTTGTTTGCACCTTACTAGGTAATATCATGTTGATACCTCTGAGAGAGTGTATCTATCTGCTGCGGTATATTGCTACAGAGTTTGGGGAAATGTGGAGAGACAGCAGGTTGCAAAGGATTGAACCTCGCTGTAAGGAGCAAATGATGAATTATGAGGACATGAAAGTGTGTGGAAAGTTTCAGGACCAAGGGAAGTGTTCTGTGAACCCTGAGGAACTGCCATGAAACTGCTCACCTGATCCCAGCCTTCATGGGGAGGCTGTAAATCTGAGCCTTCTTGTGTAGGGAAAACTTTAAAATCCCATTCTCCGTTCTGGATGATTATTCTAATCGCCAGACTAGTAGGTACTAATAGGTAACACTATCTTGAGTGTTCAGAGTAGTGTGTGAGTCTGTAAACAAATGATCAAGACAGCTTCGTCAAGAGGTTTCAACCTGGACATCACCATCTCATGCGTATACCTAATTCTGATGTATATACACATAATACGGGACACAACCCATGTTTCAGATCCTCTTTTTAGTATGAGCTGTTGAAAGCCATGTAGGTCTCTGATCAGCAGGCTGTCTATTATTAAAGCTGTAATTCTTTCCCTTTACTGTATGGGAACAAAAAGACCCAGCTTAGATTTTTAGTTTATGGGAATTAGGATTGCAGACAGAAGTATTATGCTTAGGCACAACATTTTCACAGTCAAAACGATGAATTCATGCTAAACTTCTGCATTTCTCTGCTGATGCAGAACGTTTTAACAGAAATGAGCCTATAGTCACAGTACAAATTTGTACAGTGAAATAGATTTGACCTATGTAACAGATGCATTTCAATTTCACTCAATATTTGTGAATTTGAACTTGCAAGCTATTTGTGTGGCTTCATGTTCTTTATTGTTGCTTGTGTTTTGCTGGGGGGGGGGGTGTTGTTAGTTTTGGGGGGGGGGTTGTAATATGAATTATATGCAAAGGTTATAACTCCTAAAATTGATGCTTGAATCTACCACATGTACACACAACATGTTGCAAAAAACATTCAAACAATCATGCCAGAGTAACAGAAATGCAATAAAGAAAACCAATTATCAATGTAAACAAAATCTTTTCTGTTTTATTTTCGCTCATACCAGAGCCAATAAACCTCAACCCTCCAGTCTGGATCTTTACCTGGATCTTTACCTAAAACATTTAAATTGTCTTGAAGGGAAAGTTGAATAACATCCTACTTTAACATTTTACAGACAATCAAAAATTGGTTCCTTTCAATACCCCTATTATTTTTCAAGTGTATCATTTAATACGTAGGAAGCACAGGGAGATTCTTAGTTTTCTTTTCAGTGCAATAACAATTTTTTGTATTTCCGCTTGCATGTGCTTGTCTTGAAGTACATGGAGAAAACTAACTTCCAGTGGTATGGAAGGCCTAGAGTTCTTACCCAACTCTTTGGGAGTTACAAGTCATTGTTATCTTTTCTAAATAGATTAGTAAAACTAGTAGCTGTCTGAAATAGAGGAAACCTGAAATCAATGACTGTTTCTAAAGTATCCGGCATAAGTAACCAGCACAAGGGCCATAGAGGATATCCGAGGTAAATTCAAGACATCATGATTCACTTTACATTATTATGCTAGAACCACATTCAATATGCTGCGAAGAGATATGTACAGTGAATAAAAAACATTTCTTCTACTTCCGACTGTTGCCCTTGCAAGTTCCCCATTAATTAGAAAGCATATTCCATTTGTATTAGGAGGCATATTTCTTTTCTATGTGTAGCTGCAGGCCAAGAGATGATGTACATATATTTGAAATATATGCACATTATTGATTACATGTGCTTCAGGAATACTTCACCAAAAAGAGCACATTAAATGTATTCCATAGGTAAATAATGTAACAGAGTCACATGACTTAATACATTTAATTTAATAATTAATTAATTTCATTCCATTTATTTCTACCACTATCATTCTTTTGTTTTTAAGCAGTGAGTTTTAATAGGAAAAATATTTCTGTTTCACCTGCATTAAAAATATTTTCAGAATAGTAGTTAGAAAAAGGAACAAGAAAACTTCAACCGTCCGTTTGGGAGTGATGTGGGGATCACATGGGTTGCTGTGCTTCATAATTTACTTCCTTCTCTCTTTCAAACCAGGGCAGCAATAGAGCCAGTGCCATTCACATTGGCACTGGTTCCTGTCTGTGGTTTTACCTGCAATTCCTCTTATCCACCAAACCTGACCAGCTATGGGCTCATGACCCCCTGATTTCCACAAGAGGAAATCCTTCCCAGGGCTTCCACTCTCGGTAGGTGTTAGTCAGTTGAACTGATCATTTCGAGGGAAAGGAAACCACATTTCACATCAGACCATCTTCAGCAGATCATACCTGGTGGTTTGGTGGGTTTATGAGTGGTGCACTGAGAGCAATTAGTGCCTGAATTGAGCTACATGAGGATAACAACAGGCGATTACCCTATTTAACAGCTATTAAGTGGTGTTAATTGCTGGCTATAGACCACAAGCTGAGCAATTTTGTGCTAACTGTACAAACAGAACAAAACAAACGGATGATGTAGGGGAAAAATGGGTCTGAAAACTCTCTCTATTAATCTAAAATATGCATACAGCTGGAGAGATTATATGCATTGCTGGTGTTTGTCAGATCCAACCCGTTACAGAATTGTCTGTGAATAGACAGCAATTTCTATTAATTTCTCCATTATTCACAGTCATTTAGCGAATGGTTTGTGTAAACACACTTTTCGCCTAAGGTTTTCTCCAGCAGAGGTAGCTCCTGATAACCTCATTCTTATTGAACAGTGCCTTGATTTCTGTGAAATAGAGTAAACAATAAGATGTTTTCAGAATCTAGCCTTAAATTATAAGGTAATAATCAGCAAATTATTTCTACAAATGGCAAGAAAATATCTATAAATGAAATTATGTAGAGTTTCTTTTGTTCTCACAGAAATGTTGAAAATAACTGGAAAAGTCCAGACAAAAAGTCTTAGAGATGTTTTTAGATTTTTTTTTAGATGCTCTGTTGGTTTTCAAGTCTCTGTTGCTATGAGCATTCAGTAACCACAGTGCAGTATATGACCAGTAGACTTGGTCACCGTATACATTGTATTGCCTAGTAGCATGTTTTAGATTTAACATGTCAAACAAAGGTTGACTTATTTGGAAAGCATAGGTACCAATGTTGGCAAAGATCTGGATGCTGTTAAGATATTTATAAGTCATGGAAGTAATCATGGAAGGAAGTAATTTTAGAGAAAGGCAGAGTTTCGTAGGTCACAAAAAATCACTAGAGTAAGAAATACACAGCAGAAAAAGGATATTTTGCACACGAACTCTGAATGCTTATCTGAAATTATTCTTCATGATAAACTACACACAAACAAGCAAAGTAGCTGCCAACAAATGTGCCAGATAACAGCAAAGCAGTAGCAATGCTGATCTGCCTAAGTTGATGCTTCATGCTGGTTGCTTTTCCAAGTGTGAATCAAGAAAGAGGACCCACTACCAAGTACGCAGCAGACTCAAGGACCCCAGTATGGTCTCATGGTTTCTGTTGTTCTAGCTCCTCCTCAGCTTGATCACCTGGCAGATTTCTCTTGCTCTTTTTTGTTTTATTTTGGAAAGGGTGTTATTGTCCCTACAGTTTATGTTGGTCTTTCTACACATAAATATTTCCCCCTACATGCACGCTGCCATTACAAGCCATGACAAAATCCTTTAATACCAGTAAGACCCTTTTCAGTGAACCCCTACAGAACAAAGGAAGGATCTTAATTTTCAAAAAGCTTTGTAGCCCATGAAAGTAACTGAATTCTTATTTAGCTGAGAGATTAAATGCCAAACATGTCATCGAAGTTTTTAAAACTGTGAATTTAAAGTGCCTCCTTTCCCTTCCCTCGTTAGTGAGTTTCTGAAGGGGAGGAGAGTGCTGGTATGCAATAAATATTGCTTATCTCTAAAACATGACACTCAGGCTATGACATTGGATTCTTGCATGTTTTGAGCGTGAATTTTCTTGAACCATGAAAAGTATAATTTTAAACTACATGTGATCTTCACAGAATTTGTATACTTAAATGGAATTTGACTTTACAAAGCAAATCAGGAGTCTTCTGAATTCCATGATTTTCATATTATAAATGGGAAGGTCATTTCTATAACAACTTGTTAAAGGGTATTCAAACATTGAGCAGCGTGGATTCTTTTTTCTGGGTGTTTTTTTTTTGTTGTTTCCCCTTACCATTTATTTTCACTCAGCATCTCTCAAGAAGAAAGTCATAAAAAAGAGGGAAGAAAAAGAACAGAAGGTCTGGCTATCAAAATGGCCATTGATTGCAAAAGAATAACCAAGGATTGTGACTCTAGGATTTTAGCTGTACATTATAATAGATTTAGGAACTGAGCTGCTAAACTTCTTAACCACCATCTCCCTCGAGAATCTAGTTATAGCTTAGTCCTTTCTTTAAATAATGTGGGTTGTAGTTTAAGTCTACAGTCTGTGTGTAAATACATACAAACAGAGAGAGGAGAGACACATAAATATAATCTTCATTTTAATATGGTTATATTTTATATATGTCATTAAATGTTTGTATGCTCTAAGAGTGTTTCAGGGAATACAGAAACAAATAAGGCTCCTTACCTTAATATGCAGCACTTGGTTTGGGTAAATGAATGAAATCCTTGATTTCTAGATGTTAGCGAGTTGCAGAATCTAGAAGCCTGCTAGGGGTGAGGCTGTGACAGCTCCATGCCCCCAAGTCCAACCAGCAGCCAGGCTTGGGTTTGTATTCCCAGTAAACACACTCCTGTGGAGCACATGTATGCACCACCTATATACATATATTCACAGCCAGCCACACAGATCAACACAGACAAACAGAGCACTCACACAAACACCAACAGCACCAACAGCCTCATCCTGCTCCCTTTTTCTAGCTAAGCAAGATGAAGATCTTTTAGTGGTGATATATGTTGTACCTATGTACAATGTGGACAGCTCCCGTAGCTGGGCTCAGACAGTCAGTCTGCCCAGTAGCTGCTCCTGGATCCCAGTCTCCCCAGTTGCTGTCACATGGACATACAAGTCCCCAAGGCCGCAGATCCACTCCAGCTGCAGGTACAGACACTTTTGTATATACATGCATATACACAAAAGTGGCACTCCCAGTCCACCCTGAGACCCCACGGTTTCTTCAGCAGTTGGCCTGGACCCCACGGTACCTCCAGCTGTCAGCTCCTCCCGTGGTCTCACCCTCAGAGACACGCATCCTCCCCTTGGTCCCCAGCCCACATCACCTACTCTGTGCCTTGTCCAGAAGAATTTTCGCTAACAATCACACCCATGTTCACACCGGTTGCTGGCACCACGGACACATGGACCCCTCTGACTCCTGGTCCCAGCCCCAGGGGCTGTCACTGAGACCAGCACACACACCTCTGCACACAGGACAGAGAGACCTTCCTTCAGGAAAATAGCTAGAAATGGGTTTTGGTGAGAAGCCAGGACACACTGCGCTGGTCAGGCACAGGTACACTGACCAGCCCGTGCTTGCACACAACCAGCTCCTCTATCCACTTATCCCTCTATTTTCCCACTTGTTCCTCCCCAAACCACCTTCATCTCTCCATTTCCCCACCCTTGGCTCATCCCTAAAACATCCCATTGTAAATCCTGTGAAATCCCGGAATGCCCTTCCCCTGCACCCCATACTGAGCCCCAGTCCCTTGATGGCAGTGACCCCTCAGTCTGTGGGGTGATGGGGATCCCTGCGGGGACCAGTCGAGGCTCACATCTGTGGCAGGGTCACTGGGGCTTCTCCCTGCTCTTGTTCCCTGGGATCTCTTGGGGTGGGAATGAGCCTTTGGGGGGCTCATCGCTCTCCTACAATGTTCTGGGAGCAGCCGAGTCAGGGTGTTATTGGGGCTCCCTATCTGCCATTGCCACTGGGGCTCCTTTTTGTGTGGAGGCCAGCTTTTTTATCGTATAACCTAATTAACCAGGGGCCTGATCCAAAATCCTGCAGTCAGTGCAAGAGAGTGGGTGTTCCTGTGAGCTTTGGATCAGGATCTAAAACCCTTCTGGCAGCACTGCTGGCTGCCTAGGAGATATAATCTAGCTACAGAGAAAATCTTAAAGATGTCCCCTTGGAATGCCCATATTGTCAAAATGAAGGTATGTAAAGTAGGATCTCACTGCAGAAGGTGAGTTATACTTCAAATAAATAAAGCAGGCAGAGGCTAGTGTGCATCCAGGGAGTTGACAGCAGTACACTGTATACAAAACTACATATCAATGAGGTGAGCAAAGAGGAGAAATAGCCATTGCTCTTTTAAGATAATATGGGCATAAACTTGTAATTGTATTTCATCGGGCATGCCCTTCCTCTTATGTTTTTTTTTCCGAAATTTCTCCACAGCATCTCTTTTCTCATCAAGGTCTACATGCAAATGCTTCCCTTAATACTACTTCTTAGTATTTTGTCATGTTAACATTTTGTGAACTTTCCTGTTGAATTCAAGGACAGCGAAGATGATAACTTGATTTAGTTGAGTTAGTCTATTGCTGCTTCCCCTAGCCACCACCTGAAATAGAATAATTTACACTTATTTCTTTCAAAAGCTATCAGATCTCCTGCACTCTTTTTTTTATATATATATACTTTCCTTTCTTGACATTTCTGAGGTTTTTTTCCTTAGAGCCCCTTAATCTTACTTTGCTGTTCTCTATCCAACATTTTGTTAAGGATCATATCATAATGTTGTCACTCTCACCTTCATTTCAGCCACTTCTTCCCATTTTAATAGAATCAGTAGAGAAGAGCTTGCCTGTCTCATGGATGTCTCCACCTTCTGTTTAAATAACTTTTTAACTAGTTCCAAAATCTTCCTGAACAATCCATTTTCCTTTTCCCTGCTCCCAACAGGCCTCTTGATAGCTAAATATTCCCCTTATTACCAGTTATGACATTTTGCTTATTCTGCTATTAGTCACAAAAAGACTTCTCTCCTGGGTTTTACTCATTGTAAGTATTTAGTGGCTTAGAGTAATCCCCAACCATAGCAGTTTCCTTTACTTTTTCCCTTTTAACATTAGTCACAGCTTTTCAATTAGCTATTCTCATGTAGCATCTAAACTAGTATTTACACCTTTGATATAAAACACATTTCTTGCCTTTTTTTCCTTGCTTGTCTCCCTGAACAAATTGTATTCTTCTATATCTGTGTCAGATGTGCAGCATATCCCACAAAGTCTCTGTGATAACAGTTAAGTCATCATTTTGATCATGAATTAAGACTTGAAGTACCTCCTTGTACTTCTGCGTTAATAGTATACAGACACCTAAGATGATAGTCTAATTCTTCCTATAATTCTGTTATGAATAAAGTCCTTGTCCTCTCCTTCCGCATAAATCTTGAGCTTTAATTCTGTGGTTTATATATATTCCTTCAGATTTTAGTTCATTCCATTAGAAAAGAGATAGGTTTAGCTCTTCTAAGTGGTACAATCTGTAATAAATTCACAGAAATTGGAGTTGTACCAATATTAAATCTTTGGAATTGAGAAGAGAATTAGACCAGCAATCTTTTCCAACTGGAACAGATGTCTGCCGATGATTTTTAAGAATTATTATTACATTATTATTATTTGTGTTATTATGCTACCACTATAGATACAACTACAATAGGACTGGGCCCATACTGTATTGAAGACATTAAGTTTTCCCTTTGGAAACAATAATAAATTGTGTCAGTTTTCTAGGCCTAAGCAATTTCCTTGAAAAGTGTAATTAATTTGTAAGAAGACCCCAGCCAACTGTAAAGATTGCAGTATAAAATTGCAAACCAGAAACTTGTGAAAAATAATACTTGGAATAAAAATGATAACAATAGCTTGCAAAGTAATTGAAAAACAACATGTAAATAAATTACTATGGTGCTGTTCTTGCTGCTGTGGTTAATGTTATGTCAGCATTTCCATTATAAGATCCATTTTTCAGGGTTTATGAGTCAGCTATAAAAATTAAAAAAAATCTTTCTGAACCTAATGCTATAAGGTCTTGCCCTAGGAAGAATTTTGATTACAATATCATAGAGGAAAAATACCAACCACTCTTCATGAAATGACTGGCTCTGTCTTAAGTTGAAAAACAAAGTATCAGTTTGCAAGTATAATTTACACTTTTTGAACTGAAATTGAAGTTGGGGATGCAGCCATAAAATTAACTTGTTTTTCCTGTCAGTCAGCCACTTACAACATAATCTTAAATGCAATGGGATTGAAGCTAATGGGATTGAAGCTAATATGATTGAAGCTAAAGGATTTCTGTGGAGAGTCTGCGGAGAGTCTTCAAGTGGGAGAAGTTACACTACCATCTTAAATCTCCCTGTCTGCCCCACATATTCCTCTGTGAAAAAAAAAACTTGTTATAACTAAGTTCCACATCACCAAGGAGTGAAAATATATATGTAGTTGAGTCACTGCTGCAAGATTATATTTGTACAGGAACAACACAGTGAAGGCATTTAAGCAAAGACTTAGCAAAGCAAAACTGAAACTATACCAAAACCTCTTTCTGCAGGTGAATTTTGTTGGATCATTTTCCTTCTCAGGTATTAAGAGAAGATATTTATTTACTACTTTTTGTTTATATAGTACTTTCTAGATTTAGAACATGTTATGTCTAAATAATGGAGTAATCAGTAATAATTTGGAGCATGAATGATATAATGAGAGACTATTAAGGGAAGGTACCATATATGCTTTGCCCATACTTACTCTGCAGCTTTCTATTACTGTTGAACACAGACTGCTGAATTGTATGGATCTTTGATCTGAATAAATATAGCATTCTTATGTTTTTATGAGAACGTGTGGTAGTGTTTGAGAGCATTAGTGTTGAGATAATGTTGAAGGACTATAGGCATGATAAAGAGGCAAATCCAGTGCAGTCTCATTTCTACTGACTTTTGGGAAGAACCCTGGTGTGAACCATTCCCTAATACCATTTTGAGGGTAAGTAGTTGAAATGCTTCAAAATAAAATCAAGGATTGAAATAATAGTTCTATGTGAATGATGTGGATACCAAGCACCAGCAGTCATATGAGTAATCAAGTTATTTACCAGCAAGCAAATCCTTCAAAAACCTATTCTAGATGACTGCCATGTATTTCGCTTATGACAGATGCTCCAAGCCCTTCATCACTTTTGTGGCCCTTCGCTGGCCTTGCTGAGGCTTACTTGTACAAGTCTCTCTTGTACTGGGCAGCCCAGCACTGGACACAACACTCCAGGCTGAGCAGAGGGGAAGGATCACCTCCCTTGACCTGCTGGCAACATTCTGCTTGATGCAAACCATCAGGCTGTTGGTCTTATTACAGTCATATCCCTTGACTTTAGGCATTGATGTTAGGATCCCATTTGAGATTAAGACACCAACATTTAGGTCCAGGAGTGCACCAGATATAATTCATCTAGTTCTATTCAATATCATTGGTGGGAATGGAAAGCTATTAAATTCACCTGAACATAGATATCCTGGTGGGATTCAGTTGTCTAAATGTAGGTGGTTTATGCCTTTTTAGAGGGTCTAGGGTATTCCCCATGCCCTCTAGATGCCACTCACCAGGAGATTACATTTGCCATCCTATGTGAATATCTTGGAAACCCTGTGGTACCCTAGAAGCCACTGGCAACCTGGGTTTAGACATTAATGTAACAACTAACCATGGACAGCTAATCACCTTCCAGTTTTCATTGACCGTATTATAACTTTGTATATAAATGTGTTATATAACTTTATATATAACTGTGTTATATAACTTTATGCACATAGGCTAAGGTTCCCCCTGGAGTCACCAGAGCTTGTGTCAGAGGGAGTTCAGAGGAGAACATCTCCTTCCACCTAACCAGCTGAATTAAAGTGAAATGGTATGAACACATCCTCACCCCCTCTGTTCACTCACTCCTTCTCCTGGACTTACATATCCAAGGCCTCTGCAAGGTGGAGTAGAGCTCTGACTAGGCTAGTGCTTCTATTAGGAACTCTAACAAATAAAGGAACAATGAAAGAAAAATGCAATCCTAAAATACCTGAGAATTAAAAAAGGCAAATGAAGAGCTGATTATAGGTCATTTTTTCTCCCCTCCAAATTCTGCAATAAATAACATGCTTTAGCAGTGCTACATCTAGTATCTCCCAGCGATTTTGTTTTCAAAACCTCTACTTACTACCCACTCTCCCAATGTGCACTTTAAAAATGTGAATCGCATTAGCGTGATTACATTTGCATTAAACACATGGTTAGTTTTTTAAAACTACAAATGCTTGTAATTTTATGACACACCCACATGAATTATAAAATGATGTATAATAAAACTTTGCTTGATTTCATAATTACCTGTTGTTATCCCTGGTTAATTAAATATTCAGCACAGGCGTGTTAATCCTGAAAGTCCCCCTGGTACCCTCTCTTCTCCTCTCCTGACTTTTTTTTCCACATTCCATTGAGTTACAAGTTGTTTCACTGAATCTGTAGAAAGAAAAATGTTCAACAGCTATGGATATATGCAAATCTTCAAACAACTATACACAAAGTTAAAAGTAGAAATTTTAATATGTACCTATTATTTCTGGCGGGCATATATTAAATTGCTTTGATCATATTTCTTTACTAAGCTGCTTCATCTGGTTGAAATATAACCTCTTAGAGCTATTTTTCCCCTCTTCATTTTCTCAGAAAGTTAGTTTGTATTTTATATAGTATAATCTCCTAAAATAGGCTGTTTAGTATTTGTCAGTGGTGTACTATATGAGCATCTAAAGATACTCGGAAGTATGCGAAATTTGAGGCTTGAAATATCTTGTTCAAAAATAGAAAGTGTGGGAGAATACTTACTGTATTGTTATACCTTAACTCATACTAATAAAATGTCCACCCTTGCTATTATTCAAGTTAGCAGCAAGGTCCTCAGTGGCTTCAAACAGAATATATTATTAAAGCATGTAGAGGTGCTGTTACTTTCATAACAAGTAGAACTCATTTTTTTAAGAATTAGGTATGTGACCTAGGTAAATCATCAAGCAACTTATTTTGCCATCAGAGAGCGAGCAGCACTTCCCGAAGATATTGTTGCATCCTAACATAGGCATCTTCAAGAGGTGTCTCTAGAGTTCACCTCCGTTGCTCCGCTGGCTATAAAGGAAATTAGTTTTGACTTGGGAGGCAACTCATTTGCCAACACATAGACATCTAATGTAGATATGTGTGCTGGTTTTGGCTGGGATGGAGTTAATTTTCTTCATAGTAGCTAGTATTGGGCTATGTTTTGGATTTGTGCTGGAAACAGTGTTGATAATACAGGGAGGTTTTTGTTACTGCTGAGCAGTGCTTACACAGAGTCAAGGCCTTCTCTGCTCCTCACCCCACCCCACCAGCGAGGAAGCTGGGGGTGCACAAGAAGCTGGGAGGGGACACAGCTGGGACAGCTGATCCCAACTGACCAAAGGGATATTCCACACCATATGATGTCATGCTCAGCAATATAAATCTGGGGGAAAAAGGAGGAAGGGGGAACATTCAAATTAATGACGTTTGTCTTCCCAACTCACCGTTATGCGTGATGGAGCCCTGCTTTCCTGGAGATGGCTGAACACCTGCCTGCCGATGGGAAGTAGGGAATGAATTTGTTGTTTTGCTTTGCTTGCGTGCGCGGCTTTTGCTTTACCTATTAAACTGTCTTTATCTCAACCCACGAGTTTTCTCACTTTTACCCTTCCGATTCTCTCCCCCATCCCACCAGTGGGAAGTGAGCAAGCGGCTGTGTGGAGCTTAGTTGCTAGCTGGGGTTAAACCACGACAGTATGCGCTGTGGTATCCAACCAGAAAGACAAGAGGTTTACCCTTGGTCTTCTGTCAGATGCAAGCTGTATTTTGATGTCTCAGATATTGCAACTGAAACTGCAAAGCAACAAATACCTACATTTAAGCTATGGAATCAAGTTTAGATGTTTACATTGGAAGCTGGCTAGAGATAGGTAAGAAACGTTATGAAACTATCCATTGTGCTTCTTTTAGTAATAAGTACAAGTAGGTCTTTTTCCAAGCAAATAGTTTATTCACCAGAACAAGCACTTACAACATATGGAATCATAAAATTCAAATTCTAGTTGCAGTGCTTGGTTTCATCATTTTTTTAAGCTTAAAAAGGAATGCCACATTGAAAAAAATGAAACAAATGTTTGATCACTGAAAAAAAATTTTGTTTGACAAGCTAAAATATTGGCTTGGTTGGTTGTTTTTATTCAGCCAGAACTGCTCCAACACATTGCCGCAAAAAAAAACTAAAAAACCCAACTAAACCCAAAACAAAAACAAAAACAACCAAAAAAAACCCAACCCAAACCCAGACCAAAAAACCCCACACCCCAAACCCACCACAAAACAAAACAAAATAAACCCCAACCATTTGCTTTACAAAGTTCAGGTCTTATACATGCCAGATTTTTCATTTCAAGATACAAGTGTTGTTCTCAAAGCACTGCAATGTATATTAAAAAAAATATTTTGAGAAATTGCATGCTTCATACCTTTTTTGTACATGAACCATAATTTCTTTACCTCTTCAGCTATCCTGATCTCCTCTGTATCACATTGTCCCCTGAATGTACACCTAGCCTAAATTTAATCTCTTAGTTTTAAACTACTATAATACTACTGCTTTCAGCACATTTAGTGGTGGCTTGTACTGTGCAAATGAAAGTGGAGTCAATCATTATGCTTTTAGAGCCTTTTATTTCTCAGTTAATAATGATGATCTTTGAGCTTGGTCCTGCAAATGATCATTCATGTGAATAAAATTAGGCATATAGATTTGCATTTGTAGGATTACTGATAATGGAAGCTTTGGCATTGTTAGGTTGCTATGCAAATGCATAGCAATTCCCCTTTTGATTCCTGTGTTCCCTTCCATATCCCCACACTTTCTTAGACAGGTGAACTGTTAGTCACTTTCTGTGAAGCTCTAACGCTTTGCAAATCTGAACCCTTAGATATGCTGCTCTTAAACCACATCTGAACCTTTAAGACTTCATTGCAGCAAATCTATCATAGAAACTGTTGGGAATGAAAAGGTTAGCTGCAGTTATATAAGCCTCTGATTTGAGTTGTTTTCCAGCATACCAGCATTGCAAAAGACAATAATACCATCATCGAGACCCATGTGTACAAGCCTGTTTGCATCTTTCATGTATTATGCAAATAAGATATTTTATTAAACATTTAAAGTAATTCATTCCCTCTCCTATGTTTATGCTTTTATTAGCAGTACATAGCTGAGCCATTTTCAGTGCAGTCATTATTGTTAGTTTGTTCCTGCTCTCCACTCCACATGTGCTTTCCCCTAGCTTAACTGCCTGGTAGAAAATGCACTAGTTCATAGAATTATAGAGAAGTCAGAAGAATAATAACAGAGATGAAGCTAAAAATAATAACTTACATTTTACAGTGGCCATGCCTTAAAGACCCACAATCAGTACCACACAAAGCACTCCTGTATGGCTAGGTTCTGTACCCTTTGTTGCCAGATTGCAGACACACATGTTGTACTAATGGAAATGTTATTTCCTCTGATAACCACAGTAATTCATCAGAATATTTCTCCTTCTTATTGAACAATTTTCCCCCCAGTCTTCCTGCATTAAAATAAATTAAACAATTTCAGATCGGTTTTGGCTCAACTCTCTTCTTACTTTGTCAAAGTCTTTTAGAGCAAACCTCAGACTCAGTTCTCCTTGTCCTCTGTGGCAACAGTCATTGCAAACACCATTAAGGATGTGAGGTCTCTCCCTTAATTAAGAACTAAAAGGTTTCATTTCCTAAAACAAAAGCATGTGGCAGGTTTTATTGATCTGGTCTATGTCGCCAGCTGAACACATTAGCAAGGGTTATTGATTACTCTAGCGGTAATGAGCTTTGTTCCTCGTCAGGTAAAGCACACATTCCTAAGAAGATCTTTCCTAAAGAGGCCTATATGTATATATGCATTCACCAAGATATACAATGCAGGAGGTTTTTAAAGTCTTTATTGCCTATGTATCATTTTTTTAAATTTAACAGCAATCATTAGAAAGGTTATTTTCCAGTCATTATCTTGTTATAATTCCTTCTGAATGCTAATGATGCACTTAGGAATGATTTCAAAACCAAAAGAAGCACAGCATTATTTTTTTTTAAATGTAAGCACATATGGCTAATACTGCTTTTAATAACCCCCAGTAAAAGAACCACCATTATACGTTAATAAGCAGCTGTGGTGAAGTACAACTTGGGTAAATAATTGTCTAATGGAACACATAGGATCTCTACCCAATTTTGAAAGAATAATTTCAGACTGACGACTGTCCTAGTTAATACTTTAACAACAGTTAGTTCAAACTTGGATAAGGTTCTGCTATTTAAAAAGAAGCTTCTGTGGAGAAAAGACTTCATAGACAAAAACGGGCCTAATGGTGTCTGGAAGCTGGAATTAGACAAGTTAAGATCAAGATGTGGACAAGAAAGACTG
Source organism: Calonectris borealis (assembly GCF_964195595.1). Lineage (NCBI taxonomy): Eukaryota > Metazoa > Chordata > Aves > Procellariiformes > Procellariidae > Calonectris > Calonectris borealis. The sequence continues at coordinate 207,405,561 of NC_134312.1, forward strand.
TGCAATCAACAAACAGGGCTGAAGGGAGGCCACCTCAAGTGTATGGACACAAATAAGAAGTAGCAAGAGGACATCATGACAGGGGAAGCTCTCATACCCTTTCTGGGAAATCAGCACAAGTGGGTGTATCTTTGAACTGCTTGTACCCAAACGCTCTCAGCATGAGGAACAAACAGGAGGGATTAGAATCATAGAATCATAGAATCATACAGGTTGGAAAAGACCTCTAAGATCATCGTGTCCAACCGTCAACCCAACACACCATGTCCACTAAACCATGTCCCTAAGTGCCTCATCTACACGTCTTTTAAATACCTCCAGGGATGGTGACTCCATCACTTCCCTGGGCAGCCTGTTCTAAGGCCTGACCACTCTTTCAGTAAAGAAATTTCTCCTAATGTCCAATCTAAACCTCCCTTGGTGCAACTTGAGGCCATTTCCTCTTGTCCTATCGCTAGTTACTTGGCAGAAAAGACCAACACCCACCTCACTACAACCTCCTTTCAGGTAGTTGTAGAGCGCGATGAGGTCTCCCCTCAGCCTCCTCTTCTCCAGGCTAAACAACCCCAGTTCCCTCAGACGCTCCTCATAAGGCTTGTTCTCCAGACCCTTCACCAGCTTCGTTGCCCTTCTCTGGACACGCTCCAGCACCTCCATGTCCTTCTTGTAGTGAGGGGCCCAGAACTGAACACAGGATTCGAGGTGCGGCCTCACCAGTGCCGAGTACAGGGGCACGATCACCTCCCTGCTCCTGCTGGCCACACTATTTCTGATACAGGCCAGGATGCCGTTGGCCTTCTTGGCCACCTGAGCACACTGCCGGCTCATGTTCAGCCGGCTGTCAATCAGCACCCCCAGGTCCTTTTCCTCTGGGCAGCTTTCCAGCCACTCTTCCCCAAGCCTGGAGTGTTGCCTGGGGTTGTTGTGGCCGAAGTGCAGGACCCGGCACTTGGCCTTGTTGAACCTCATACAGTTGGCCTCGGCCCATCGATCCAGCCTGTCCAGGTCCCTCTGCAGAGCCTTCCTACCCTCGAGCAGATCAACACTCCCACCCAACTTGATGTCATCTGCAAACTTACTGAGGGAGCACTCGATCCCCTCGTCCAGATCGATGATGAAGATATTGAACAAGACCGGCCCCAAAACTGAGCCCTGGGGAACACCGCTCGTGACCGGCCGCCAACTGGATTTAACTCCGTTGACCACAACTCTCTGGGCTCGGTCGTCCAGCCAGTTTTTTACCCAGTGAAGAGTGTACCTGTCTAGGCCGTGAGCCGCCAGCTTCTCTAGGAGAATGCTGCCTTCCATGAAGCCGTGCTGGCTGGGCCTGATCCCCTGGTTGTCCCGGACATGGCTCGTGAGCACCCTCAAAACCAACCGCTCCATGATCTTCCCCGGCACCGAGGTCAGGCTGACCGGCCTGTAGTTCCCCGGATAAGAGGTCTGTGTGCAATTGCAGGGTCTTTAGGAAGGACAGCCTGGGAAAGTGAGTTGCCCTAGAATGTCTGGCTCTCTGCCTAGAGGTGGATCATGAGCCATCTGAGAGCTGAAGGGCCAGGATTAGGAGGCAGGTCACACTGGGTGACTGCCTGATGAGGAAGAAGTAGATGAGGCTTTCTTCAGACAATTGGAAGAAGCTTCACATTCATAGGTCCTCGCCCTCATGGGGAACTGAACACCCATATCTGCAGGAGGGACAACACAGCAGAGCTCAAGCAATCCAGGTTTCTGGAGTGCATTTATGACAATTTCCTGGCACAAGTGATTGAGAAGTTGATGAAGGGAGGTGCTTTGCTGGATCTCAGAATTATAAAAAATGAACGGGTCAGGAATGTGAAGGCTGGGGCAAGTCTTGGCCCCAGAGAGACAGTGATGTTTGAGATCCTGAAAGGAGAAAACAAGGCAAAAGAGGGGTCCAGGAGAGCTGGTTGATTTTCAAGGGTCACTTTCTCCAAGCTTGTAAATGATCCATCCCAATGTGTGGGAAAACAAGTAAAGGTGACAGGATGCCTGCATGGATGAACATGGATTAAGCCATGCATGTATTGACTACGTTCAAGAGTAAAAAAGGAAACATATGAGAGGTGGAAGCAGGGTCAGGTAACACAGAAAGAGTATAGAGACACTGTCCAAGTGTGCAAGGTTGTGGTTAGGAATGCCAAAACCCATTTGCAGTTGTATCTGGCAAGGCTTCAATAGGTACATCAGCAGCGAAAGGAAGAGCAGGAGTAACATCAACCTGCTGCTGAACAGGGCAGGGAACTTGGTGAGACAGAACATGGAAAAGACCTTGGTCTTTACTGCTAAGGCTCATCTTTGGGAATCACAGGTTCCTGAAATCTGTGGGAAAGTCTGGAGCAAGGAAAATTTACCCTCAGTAGAGGAGGATCAGATTGGGGAATATTTAAAGAAACTGAACATACACAAATTCATGGGACCTGAGCACCCATAAGTGCTGATGAGGCTGGAAAATGTCATTGCAAGGCCACTTTCAATTAACTTGGAAAGATCATGGCAACCACAAGAGGCTCTTGGGCAATGGAAAAAAGCAAACCAATCAAGACAGGCAAGAATGAGGATCAGGGAAACTACAGGCCGGTTAGCCTCACCTCAATCTCTGGGAAAGTGAGAAAGCAAATAATCCCAAAATAAATTTCCAACCATATTAAGGGAAATAAGCTGATTGAGAGTAGTCAACATGGATTTCCAAAGGGGAAATCATACCTGAACAACCTGGTAGCCTTCTGCAAAGAGATGACTGGCTCAGCAGATTAGCTGATGTTGTTTATGTTGACTTCAGATTTTGACACTGTCTCCCATAAAATCCTCATGAATAAAGTGATGAAATATAAACTAGGTAAGTGGGCAGTGAGGTGGATTGAAAAGTGGCTGTCGTGGTTTAACCCCAGCCGGCAACTAAGCCCCACACAGCTGCTCGCTCACTCCACTCTGGTGGGATGGGGGAGAGAATCAGAAGGGTAAAAGCGAGAAAACTTGTGGGTTGAGATAAAGACAGCTTAATAGGTAAAGCAAAAGCCACGCACGCAAGCAAAGCAAAACAAGAAATTCATTCCCTACTTCCCATCGACAGGCAGGTGTTCAGCCATCTCCAGGAAAGCAGGGCTCCATCACGCATAACGGTGAGTTGGGAAGACAAACACCATCACTCCGAACATTCCCCCCTTCCTTTTTCTTCGCCCAGCTTTCTATGCTGAGCATGATGTCATATGGTATGGAATATCCCTTTGGTCAGTTGGGGTCAGCTGTCCCAGCTGTGTCTCCTCCCAACTTCTTGTGCACCCCCAGCCTCCTCGCTGGTGGGGTGGGGTGAGGAGCAGAGAAGGCCTTGACTCTGTGTAAGCACTGCTCAGCAGTAACAAAAACCTCCCTGTATTATCAACACTGTTTCCAGCACAAATCCAAAATGTAGCCCAATACTAGCTACTATAAAGAAAACTAACTATCCCAGCCAAAACCAGCACAGTGGCTCAACTGCCAGCCTCAGAGAGTTGTGATCAGCCACATCAAGTCCAGCTGGAGGCCAGTCACTAGTAGTGTGTGCCAGGGTTCAAAACCAGGGCCAATTCTGCTCAACTGCAACATGTTTGCAGATGTTACAAAACTGGAAGCAGTGGCTGATACACCATATAGCTGTGCTGCCATTCAGAGGCCTCAACAAGCTGAAGAAATGGGCCAACAGCAACCTCAATGAAATTCAACACAGGGAAATGCAAAGTCCTGCGCCTGGGGAGGAATAACCCTAGGTTATTCCTAGGGGGGTATCAGGACCAGGTTTGATCTGAACGGCTGGAAGGCAGCTTGGCTGGGAAGGATCTGATGGATACCAAGTTAAACATGAGCCAGAAATACTCCCTCACAGCAAAGAAGGCTAACAGCATCCTAGGCTGCATTAGGCAGAGTGTTGCCAGCAGGTCAAGGGAGGTGATCCTTCGCCTCTGCTCATCTCTGGTGAGACACCTCTGGAGTGCTGTGCCTGGTGCTGGGCTGCCCACTACAAGAGAGACATGGGCTTACTGCAGCAAGTCCAGAGAAGGACCTCAAAGGTGATGAAGGGCTTGGAGAATCTGTCATATGAGGAGAGGCTAAGAGAACTGGGACTGAGAAGAGAAGGCTGAAGGCGACCATGTCAATGTGTATAAATACTTGATGGAGGGAGTGAAGAAGATGGAGTAAGAGTCTTCTCAGTGGTGTCCAGTGAATAGACATGAGGCAATGGGCACAAACTGAAATACAAAATAATCCATTTAAACATTAAAAACTGGGATTTATCTCTTCTTGAGGGTGGTTAAACACTGGAACAGGTTGCCCAAAGAGGTAATTTTCTTTATAAAGAAAATTGCTATTAAACTTAATCTAAAGTCTCAAAATTATTTGGATTTTTGTCAGTAAGGACAATGATGTTGAACAGGGGAATAAAAATTCTGGAAATAGAATATGGCTGAGATGAAAAAAAAACCTTAGAGATTTAACCTCTGCTTTAAAATTTTGTAAGAACAAACACATAAACTTACAAATGCCGTAGCAAAGCTTTTAATAATACTTGTAAAGGTGCTATACCATCAGAGAATAGCATGACCTCAAATATGTACAAGGTTTTAGAACACATTTTGCAAGAAAGAAAAATCACATACATCAAAAAAAAAACAGAAAATAAGATAAAATCAACAGAGCTATTGTCACTGGGAAAATAATTAATTAAGCAAAGAAAGATGGGAAATAATTTGAAACTGGGTATCAAAGACAAGACATAATAGGTTTAACGGTATAGAAATAGCAACTTGGATTGACATTGTGAGTGGAGCTACTTAAAAAAAACATATCGGGACCAACATTAATAATTTTTTCTGATACAGAAAAATAACTGATACCTTTGAAGAAAAAAATTTAGTATGTTAATAATGATTGTTGATGACTGTTAATTTGGAAGCATTGTTAACATACCGAAAGATCAGACTGTATTTTACAGAGGAAAACAAGGTTGATATAGAAAAATGGTGAAACATAATCATTTAAGATGTATGGCCATGCACCAACTCTTGACTTATCTCAATTTAGACAGGTCTGGGGGCTAGTTATTGTAGGTTACTTCTACGATCAGTTGAGAGAAACCGGCACCTCCAGACTGAGATACAGAATCCCAAGTGAATGAGTCATTTTCTGTGAGAGCCTTTAATTGATTGTAAATGGAGTTCAAAGGGTGTCTAGTTATGACTAGGCCTGTTTTACAGGATTAATGAAATATATTTTGGCCATAAACTGGAAGCTCATCACTTGAACTTTGCAAAACTTTACTGGTACAGAATTATATTTAATCTGCTTCAGCAGTTCAAAGCAGTTAGCCCTGTGTATCACCCTTAAACAGCTGTAGCAGTTCTGATGTCTGCTGAAACTGAAAATTCTTTTCTCTTTTTTGGCTTAGCATCCTAATATTCCTGTCAAATATGCCCTGCTCAGTGATGTGATTACACAATACTTGATTTTTTTTTCCCAGTGAAAACCTGTCAGCATTTGCTTGGCAACTTTGAATTGGTACTTTGCAAATCTGACCATAATGGGAAGGTTTCCAGCATTAGCTTTATCTCAGCAAACATCCACATGTATGGTTTAGTGAAGCAATGAAAGGCCCAAAGAATCTTTTTAATTCCCTATATCCCAAGTCCATTTGAGGAGCAGAAAACACAATATAGGCCCTAGAATTAACTGTGTGAGTGTCAGTACTTTTAGAGTGTAACTATGACTAAGACACTTCTGCATATTAGGGATAATTCTCATTTATTTGAAATATGAGAGAGAGAGACAGAGAAAGGAATCCTAAATTTTTAGTCAATTGAAGGATGATGGTGAGCCACCATGACAAAGTCATCATAAAGACAAATCCTTGACTGTACCAGTAACACCATATTTTCCCCAAACTATACTGAAATGAATCAGCAATCACAGACAAGATTTCATCTGGAATATTGCATACCCTTGTCATTCAGTATACAACTACGTTGTCAACTATGACATGGTCAGGAACAAGTTTAAGTGCCAGACTTGGTTCTCCACGCTGCTTAACTTCAGCTCACTGTCCAGATCTGTCCTGGACTACTCCAGCAATATTTCTACAACATAGGTCCATTCCCATTCAGGGGACGATGCCAGGTTCTATTTCCATGAGGCAATATAAAAACAACCACACAAGGTCTGCCTGACACAATTCTCTGTAGTCTTACAATATTATACAAATCAGTTTTGTGTTTTTGAGTATTCCTACATATGCCGTACACCAGGGCATAGAAGCCATATTCTCATTTTTGTAGAGTCATAGAATCATAGAATCGTTTAGGTTGGAAAAGACCTTGAAGATCATTGAGTTCAACCGTTAACCTAGTGCTGCCAAGTCCACCACTAAACCATGTCCCTAAGCACCACATCTACACATCTTAAATATTTCCAGGGATGATGACTCAACCACTTCCCTGGGCAGCCTATTCCAAGGCTTGACAATGCTTTCGGTGAAGAAATTTTTCCTAATGTCCAATCTAAACCTCCCCTGGGGCAGCTTGAGGCCATTTCCTCTCATCCTATCACTAGTCACTGGGAGAAGAGACCAACACCCACGTTGCTACAGCCTCCTTTCAGGTAGTTGTAGAAAGCGATAAGGTCTCCCCTCAGCCTCCTCTTCTCCAGACTAAACAACCCCAGTTCCCTCAGACGCTCCTCATAAGACTTGATCTCCAGGCCCTTCACCAGCTTCATTGCCCTTCTCTGGACACGCTCCAGCACCTCCATGTCCTTCTTGTAGTGAGGGGCCCAGAACTGAACACAGGATTCAAGGTGCGGCCTCACCAGTGCCGAGCACAGGGGCACGATCACCTCCCTACTCCTGCTGGCCACACTATTTCTGATACAGGCCAGGATGCCATTGGTCTTCTTGGCCACCTTGGTCACCTGCTGGCTCATGTTCAGTCAGCTGTAAACCAGCACCCCCAGGTCCTTTTCCTCTGGGCAGCTTTCCAGCCACTCTTCCCCAAGCCTGTAGCGTTGCCTGGGGTTGTTGTAGCCAAAGTGCAGGACCCGGCACTTGGCCTTGTTGAACCTCACACAGTTGGCCTCGGCCCATCGATCCAGCCTGTCCAGGTCCCTCTGCAGAGCCTTCCTACCCTCGAGCAGATCAACACTCCCACCCAACTTGGTGTCATCTGCAAACTTACTGAGGGAGCACTCGATCCCCTCATCCAGATCATTGATAAAGATACTAAACAGAACTGCTATAAAAACTTTTCCCTAGCAAACTACAATATAATCTTTGCATTATTTCAGGCATTTTGAAATTATCCCCACTACCACCACTGCCACACATGCTAATAATTTTATATCTTAGGGGCCCTAGCTGGGCCTGAACATGCCAAGGTGTATGCCTGTGGATGTAGCCAACCTGCTGGGGAGGGGTTGTCTCTGGCACAGCATGGACATAAACAGATCAGTTCTACCTGGCATCAAGGCCAGGGGCTGTTCCTTGTCTTTCTTTTATTCATCAGAATAGACACATTCTTAGGCTCCAGAAAGATTAATTCAGACAGATAGTCCTAGAAAGACAAATTGGGGTTTTGGACTTCCGTTTTACAAGAAAAGACAAAAAAAAATTGTTAAAACACATTAATTCCCAAAGGGCACATAACTATTACCTGTAAACATCTGTGGTGTGAGTACTAGAGACTCAGAATTATTTCTGAGCTTATCCAATCTTTTCCAACCTTTTCCAGTTTGTAGACATCTAACATTTCTTTAGGAACTTTTGATGGCTTGAAAAAAATCACATAGGTGTTATTCTTTACATGGAATATAAACAGGATTTTCTCCTATTCCCTTTACAGTCTCTTCCAAAGTAATCCACAGACACACAGGGGTCTGTGGACACAGAGGGAAAACCTCTTCTATTGAAGAACTGAACATGAGCCAGCAGTGTGCCCACGTGGCCAAGAAGGCCAATGGCATCCTGGCCTGTATTAGGAATAGTGTGGCCAGCAGGAGCAGGGAGGTGATCGTGCCCCTGTACTCGGCACTGGTGAGGCCGCACCTCGAATCCTGTGTTCAGTTCTGGGCCCCTCACTACAAGAAGGACATGGAGGTGCTGGAGCGTGTCCAGAGAAGGGCAACGAAGCTGGTGAAGGGTCTGGAGAACAAGCCTTATGAGGAGCGGGCTGAGGGAACTGGGGTTGTTTAGCCTGGAGAAAAAGAGGCTGAGGGGAGACCTCATCGCTTTCTACAACTACCTGAAAGGAGGTTGTAGTGAGGTGGGTGTTGGTCTCTTCTCCCAAGTAACAAGCGATAGGATGAGAGGAAATGGTCTCAAGTTGCGCCAAGGGAGGTTTAGATTGGACATTAGGAGAAATTTCTTTACTGAAAGAGTGGTCAAACCTTGGAACAGGCTGCCCAGGGAAGTGGTTGAGTCACCATCCCTGGAAGTATTTAAAAGATGTGTAGATGAGGCCCTTAGGGACATGGTTTAGTGGGCATGGTGGTGGTGGGTTGATGGTTGGACTCGATTATCTCAGAGGTCTTTTCCAACCTCAGTGATTCTATGATTTTATGATTCTGAGTGATCCAGAAATAAAGTTAGTGTGGGAAAAAGGAAAATATTTCTATTTATTAGAGCACTGAGATTCTGGAATGTATTTTAAACATGAGGAGTATGCTTAAATTTAATATTATAAAGACTACTATGAAATAAATTATTTCACAAGACCATTGTGATACCTAGGGACTGGATTGAGGAGGGCATTAATGTCCCTTCTAGTGCAGAGAAACTATTGAGTAAACTGTGTTTCTCTCACATAGTCAAATAATCTAAAAGTTCAGACAGACAAAATTATTTCCCTGTATAAAAAAAAAAAACTGTGAAGTACAGTTTAAAATTAATTCTCAGATCATAATTATAATTTAAAAACTTTATTTTCAAATATAATTCTAGATCACTCATGCCATGCTGAGGTGCTGCTTGTTATCTAACTTGTGGGCTAAAACAGTATGTCTTCTATGAATAGAATAAAAAAGTTTCTGTCACAAAATAAAATACAAAACCTATGACTCATGCTAATTAAAACAGAAACTCATGAACTGATATTCCTCAAATAAACGTGATAAATCCACATTGCATACTATTACATTGTATTTTAGGATTGTTTATTTCTTTCGTAAGGACAAATGTAAGATATTACTGATTCAGTGCAACCCTACAGTTTTACAGTTCAGTTCACTTAAGCACTACAGACTTTAAATTTTCATTTTTACTCTTTTGGTTTGAGGTGGTGGATAGTCCTCACTGGCCCCTTGCACAGAGCCCAGAGCTGTAATGTCCTCTGGCCCAGTCAAGTATGCCAGATCCTCACCCCAGTCTAAGTGGGGAATCCCAGGAAACACCACAGTCTAGATGCAGCCTCAAAAAATTAGCAATAGGGGGATGTTGTACAAGAATGAAGCCATAATTAATAGTACTAAGTGCAATTCAACTTTTAGAAGATAAAAAATTCAAACCTTTTTTTAGTCTCAAAATAGGAAAGAGAAGGCAAATTCAAAACAATTCTGTGGAATGTAAATTCTTTTAAAGAACCTAATTCTGGAATTTTAATTGAAATGAAAAACCCGTTCATTCCCAAATGCAAATTCCCTGTAAACATGAAGAAGGAATTCATCAAGCCTAATTTTAGTCTTCATCTGAGTCATTTTATGTTCCTTATACAGCTGATAGAAGTAGGCAGTGCTAGGGAGCAGTTTCTTTGGTTTATTCTAAACATCTACATCAGGATGAGAGCCTAAATTGTTTTTTTGGTTCTTTATTTGTTTTTTCCCCTTTGTATTTGACTATAAAATGAACTCAAAGGGACCAGTTCACTGTTAGTCACACCCACCACACATATCTAAAGGTGGCTGATATGGATCCAGTTATTTCTTGCAAGTCTGTTCAATACTAAACTGCATTTCTCTGTGCAGGAGCAGGGCACAACAGTGACTGCAATATGGAAGTGACAGGTTCTTGCTGTGGACACGGAGCCTTATCCAAAGCACATCTGTCATGAGGCAGTGATTGTGAACTCGATCCCCAAGAATGACAGAAAACATGCTTCACTGTTTTGCTAAAATGATAATAAAATGAAGTCAGTTTAGTAAAATTAAATATTTCTGTTTAGGTAATGTATTTAATTTTCCAACACAAATGCTAAAATAAGAAATAGGCTTTTAAACACCTACAGTTTTCAGGAAACTGCAATTGTTTGTGTATGTAAAACTATCTTTATGGAAAACTCCCAACTAGATCTGGAAATTTGTGTTGGGTTCCCTCCCCAGCCAGGAGCTGAGCACCCACATAGTCGCTCACTCACTGCCTCCCCTAATGGCATGGTGGAAAACACAAAGAGCAAAAATGAAAAAAACTCTTGGGTCAGGTTAAAGATAGTTTAATAAGTGAGGGAAAGAGGAAAAAAAAAAAAAGCAGTAATGCAAAGGCAATCACTCACCACCTCCCACAAGCAGACCGATGACTAGCCAGTGTCTGAGCAATGGCTACTTGGAAGACAAAGACCCCTCCACCCCATTTTTGTCACTGAGCATGACATTATATAGTATGGGATATCCTTTCCACCATTTCGGGTCACCGGTGCCTGCTGTGCCCCATCACAGTTTCGTGCACACCCCCAGCTTACTCACTCAGCAGGAGAGTGGCAGAGTGAGAAAAAAGGAAAGCCCTGATGCTGTACCACTGCTGTTCAGCCACAGACAAAACGCTGATGTGTTATCAACACCGGTTTAGTCACAAAACCAAAATAAAGCATCATGCAGGCTGCTACGAAGAAGGTTAACTCCATTCCAGATAGACCCAGTACGAAGTTACATCATCATCCAAAGAGGTAATACTACCTCTCTGAGGATTTAGTTTAATATCTCTACTTACTGTTCAAAATATTTCCAATGCAACCATTTTCTGTCTGAAAATACTAATCAAAATGTTTTGCATGAACACATATTTTCCTAAGTGAAATTACTATGTTTCAGTAAGAAAGACTCTGTCCCTTTTTCCCGGATCATTGAAATCTTTTCTTTGGAAATTAATTGTTTCAACTTCTATGGTCAACAATTTAGCATAGGCATAATATAAAAGCTGAAGCATCCAGGGCAAATAATTTGGAACTAAGCTCAAGTTCCCCATCTCAAGGCAAGTATATTTTGCATAATACGTCATGCCTATGGAAATATCAGGCTTCCATTACCTATCTACTAGTTACTGCTATTATTGTGCAATGCACTCCTGTCTGCAGTTTACTATTGGACTGACTATTGGGCACAAACTGAAACACAGGAGGCTCCGTCTAAACATTTGTCCTGGTTTCAGCTGGCGTGGAGTTAATTTTCTTCCTATTAGCTGGTGTAGTGCTGTGTTTTGGATTTAGCATGAGAATAACGTTGATAAAACACTGCTGTTTTAGTTGTTGCTAAGTAACGTTTACACTAGTCAAGGACTTTTCAGCTTCCCATGCTCTGCCAGGTGCACAAGAAGCTGGGAGGTAGCATAGTCAGGATAGCTATCCCACTGACCAATGGGGTATTCTGTACCATATGACATCATGCTCAGTACATAAACTGGGGGTTGGTGGAGGAGGGGGATTGCTGCTTGGGCATCAGTCGGCGTGTGGTGAGCAATTGCATTGTGCATCACTCATTTTGTATATTCTATCTTTTTCTTTTTCCTCCCTTCCTTTTGTGTTCTATTAAACTGTCTTTATCTTAATCCAAATTTTAACTTTTTTTTTCCCGATTCTCTCCGCCGTCCCATTGCGGAGATGGGAGTGAGTGAGCAGCTGTTTGGCTGCCTGCCCGGTTAAACCACAACAATATTAGGAAACACTTTTTTTGGTGAGGGTGACCAAGCACTGGCAGAAGTTGCCCAGGGAGGTGGTGGAGTCTCCATCCCTGGGGATATTCAAAAGCAGTCCTGAGCAACCGGCTCTCGATGTCCCTGCTATAGCAGAGGGTTTGGACCAGATGACCTCCAGAGGTCCCTTCCAACCTCAACTGTTCTGTGATTCTGTGACCTTAGAGAAATATTATTTTGAATTGGATAGATCACCAACATTAATATTGGAATGTGCAAACTGCACAAAATTACAAAGGAACAATCTAAACAAATGTATCTGCTTCCAATTAAGGACTGTGCAGTTGAAAATATTTGAAGTGTGAACCTTTCTATACTCATTTGCTCATAGTATTTTGACTGTTTTTTGGAAAGTCACTGAAAATAAAAGACAACTGGCAAAATGTCAGAACAGTAAATTCCTACTATGTATTCTTCGTTAGTGGGTGAATTCAATGGCCTGATAGACATGAGGTTGTAGCAGCTCCATGTCCCCAGGTCCAACCAGCAGCAAGATTGAGCTTGTATTCCCAGTGGACACACACACGGAGCATAAGTATACATCACCCATATACATATATTCACAGCCAGACACACAGATCAACACAGAAACACAGAGCACTCACATAAACTCCAACAGCACCAATGGTCTCATCCTGCTCCCCTTTTCTAGTTGAGGTGAGATTGTCCTGGTTTCAGCTGGGATGGAGTTAAATTTCTTCCCAGTGCTGTGTTTTGGATTTAGTATGAGAAGAATGTTGATAGCACACTGATGTTTTTAGTTGTTGCTAAGTACTCTGCTAGTCAAGGACATTCAGCTTCCATGCTCTGGAAGAGGCTAGGAGGGAGCATAGCTGGGACAGTTGGCCCAGCTGGCCAACGGGCTGTTCCATACCATGTGATGTCATGTCCAGTATATGAATGGTAGGCGTGTTCCAGGAAGTAGAAATTGCTACTTGGTTATCGGTCGGCGTGGGTGGTGAGCAACTGCATCGTGTATCACTCATTTTGTATATTCTAACATCATTATTATTATTATTATTATTATTATTATCATCATCATCATCATTCTTTCCTTTTCTGTTCTATTAAACTGTCTTTATTTCAACCCACGAGTTTTTCTCACTCTTACTCTTCCGATTCTCTCCCCGTCCCACCAGGGCGGGGGGAGGGGGAGGGGAGTGAGCAAGCGGCTGCGTGGTGTTTGGCTGCCTGCCTGGTTAAACCATGACAAAGATGAAGATCTTTTAGTGGTGATATATGTTGTACCTATGTACAATGTGGACAGCTCCCGTAGCTGGGCTCAGACAGTCAGTCTGCCCAGTAGCTGCTCGTGGATCCCAGTCTCCCTAGTTGCTGTCACATGGACATACAAGCCCCCAAGGCCACAGATCCACTCCAGTTGCAGGTACAGGCTGCTTCACTGGTGTGTACACACAGATACATACACACAGAGAGACACTGTGGGTCCCTCCAGTAACTAAGTTTAAACAACCAGTCCATCCAGTCTCTGGTCCTGACTCCAGTTGCCTCCTGCACAGAAATGCACACACACACATATACTCTCCCCGCCCCCCAGTGCACCCCCAGGCCCCATGGTCTCTCCAGCAGTTGGCCTGGACCCCTCATCCTCCAGCTGCCAGCTCTTCCTGTGGTTGCACCCTCAGAGACCCCCTTCCAGACCCCAGCCCACATTACCTACTCATCATCTCATCCAGTGGGACCTTTCCTAGCACTCACACTTACTCGCATACTTGCACTCACTCCAGTTGCTGGCACCATGGACACGTGGACCACTCTGACACACTCAGGAAAATAGCTAGGAATGGGGTTTGGTGAGAAGCCAGGACACACTGCACTGGTCAGGCACAGGGCATGGCCAAGCAGGTACACTGACCAGCCCGTGCTTGCACACAACCAGCTCCTCTATCCACTTACCCCTCTATTTTCCCACTTTTCCTCCCCAATCCAGTTTGATCCCTCCCTTTCCCCACCCTTGGTTCGTCCCTAAAACATCCCATTGTAAATCCTGTAAATCCTAGAATGCCCTTCCCCTGCACCCCATACTGAGCCCCATCCCCTTGATGGCAGTGACCCCTCGGTCTGTGCCTGATGGGGATCCTCTCATGTCGGCTCATGGTGACAGGTGTCCTCTGGCCCATGGGCTGAGGTTTCTCCAGCAGAGCCCTGTGGGGACTTGTTGGGGTCACTGGGGCTCCTCCTTGCTCTTGTGCCACAGGGTCCTTAGGAAGGTGGGGTGGATGAGCCTTTGGGGAGCTGGTCACTCTCCTGTGATGTCCTGGAAACAGCCAAGTTGGAGTGTCACTGGGGCTCCCCATCTATCATTGTTCCTCAGGATGTGTAATTTTTCTCTAAATAATGCAGTGCAATTCAAAATATCCTAAAATCATCTCTCAAAGTGTTTCTGTGTCAACACCATAAAAAAACCCCACAAACCCAGCAAGAAACAAAGGAAAGAATATGAATACCTGGATTCAACATATTTTCTAGAAAAAAATAAAAATTCTATTTATCTGAAACATTATCTAGTCCCCTAAAGTAAAATTCAAATGTTTGTCAGATGGCAAATAATCACTTACAGTTTTATTACCTGTGTCCTTTCCTCTGTAGATAAGCAACAGGCATCATTCCGTTGTTTTACATGGATGTCAACTCTAGGCTCATTTGTCAACTGCATGTCTCTGCATATGAAATGTAACCACTAATCCATACAGTACTGTGTGTTTCTGAAAATCATGAACTGAATAGTTAGTAATGGTGGACTCCTCTCTTTTCTTAAGTGTCTAAAGGTTTTAGTAATTAGGAAAATATATCTCCTTACAAAGTTGAAAGAGTTTAAAGTCCTACTTGAACTAGACTAATTATTTAAATTGCATAGCAGCATGTCTGCTTCAAAACATAGCAAAAAGAAAAAAAGAAATACATTATTTTTTACCAAGAATGACAGGCTGATATTTAATTTCTTTTAAGTTGAAGTGCAGAATTTGTGAAGGACTTAAGGCACAGTTCAACCCTACAGGTGCCCATGTGGTTTCCCTCTAGAAACACAGTGCCTGTCCAGTCCTGCACCCATGCTCCCCCTGGCATTGGGCAGAGTCCACTGGGGACTCGGGAAAGATTAATTTTCCCCTTAGATGTTCATATATGTAGCAGATCACAACCATAACGTGCTCCTCTCAGGTACATAGCCCATATGTCAGGGCTGAATTTACATCAGTTGAATTCTCTGCTAATGCTGCTGGGTTTGGCATTCCGAGAGTGTCGTGGTTTAACCCCAGCTAGAAACTAAGCACCACACAGCCACTCGCTCACTCCCTCTGAGTGGGATGGTGGAGAGAATCAGAAGAGTAAAAGTGAGAAAACTCGTGGATTGGGATAAAGACAGTTTAAAAAGGAAAGCAAAAGCCACGCATGCAAGCAAAGCAAAACCAGGAATTCATACCCTACTTCCCATCGGCAGGCAGGTGTTCAGCCATCTCCAGGAAAGCAGGGCTCCATTACGTATAACGGTTACTTGGAAGAAAACGCCATCACTCCGAACGTCCCCCCTTTCCTTCTTCTTTGCCCAACTTTCTATGCTGAGCATGACGTCATATGGTGTGGAATATCCCTTTGGTCAGTTGCGGTCACCTGTCCCGGCTGTGTCTCCTCCCAACTTCTTGTGCACCCCCAGCCTCCTCACTTGACTCTGTGTAAGCACTGCTCAGCAATAATGAAAACATCCCTGTGTTATCAACACTGTTTCCAGCACAAATCCAAAACACAGCTCCATACTAGCTACTGTGAAGAAAATTAACTCTATCCCAGCCAAAACCAGCACAGAGAGGTAAGACAGCCTGTAAAAAATTTGATGAAAATTGTGTTCTGCTGATCATATACATCTTAAATAGTTAAACCTAGAATTTGTACTGCTGTCTATAACAGAAACATGCTACCTATTGGCTTTTGTTTTCTGATAAGAGTTTGATGCTATTTAGTAGAAAGCAAAGGGATGAGTTGGTTTAATAACAAGTAGTTCTATCAGCAACAAACTAATGGAAATAAATTTACATCTGGAAAAGGATGCTTTTATTAACATCATCTGCTGATGTTGTATTAAGCTTTTTCTTCTCTATCTGGCCACAAATATTCACGAAACTTTTTGAAACTATGTGGGTTTTAGTGTCCTTGCCGTTCCACCACTGTTAAGTTTGTGTGAAAGGCTGCACCAAATTCAAAACTTCTGAGGAGAACAGATACACAAAAAAAGAGTATGATTGTACAGGCTACTTCTTTCCAGAAAATAAAGCTAAAATTAAATATGGAACATATAAACAATGTTGCATTTTCTGGAGGAAGGATAAACATGCACCTGCTTTCTCCTCCAAATGGTACACAAACAGGAGGTGTTCAGAGGCATAGTACACCTGACCCTGAGCATCTATAATTTCTAACAAACCCAATCCTGAAAAAGATTCTGGTACACATGACCATCTGTTTCCAAATATCTGTGACGTACAAAAATCTGCTTTGCATTCTCAAATCTATAAAATTTTTACTGTATTTTATGACATTTAATTCCATTTTTTAAATTTTATTTTATTTTTACATTCACAACAAACATTGGATAAAATAGCTTTGAAATAATTGGGAGTGTAATTTTTTTCCTCTCTCTTATTTGTAAGTCAAGCATAATGATTTACAAGCACAAGCAGCTCTGAAAAAAAAAAAATAAAACACTGCAATACACACCTTTGAAGACCCTTACTCTATGTGCCTCAGCTCCCTATCTATATGATGAACATGACATTAACTTTTTACTTTTCTGAGCTGTGTTTAAAACACATATAATGAAGGCTGCCTCCACCTCTTGTATTCAACACAGATCAATAGAGCTGACTAACTGAAACTCGGGAAACATCTTAGTATTGTCTCTCTTGTCATTTAATTTTTGTTTGGGATGAGTAAAAAGTAAGAAAATAAGAGAACAGGACCCCCATTATGGGTAACAATAAAATAGATCACCATCCTTTGCTGTAGAATTTTAGAAGAATAACATAAATAGCAAGAGATAAAATCATAGGTATGATTTGTTCTTTTTTTTTTTATTCAATTATTTTATATCAACTTACTTTTCATCAGTAATACCAGAACTTTTAAGTGTATTTCTTGTTTTATAAACAGGGTCTGTTTATAGAAAGAATCAAAGGACATGTTATAATGTGATATAACATGCAATATAACATGTAATAGCATTCACCCGTTAATTCAGCTTCATAGACTAATTTTGCATAGAATTATACTGCTGTGTGGTTACAGTCTTCCATTATAGATATAATTTGCTTTTAAGAACAAGCATAATTATTTCTTTTTTTTGTAGAAGATTGAGTGCTGAGTGCTTTCATTTAATGTTATGGTGAACACAATGAGCAGAGTTTCCCACAGGACATGCAGTTATGAGGATGCGGCTACGCCACAGGGCTCTGCTGGGATGCCTGTGCTAGTTAACAGCTTGCAAAACCCCTCCTTAGCACCTTGCTGGCATCGCGCTGCAGAACCTCAGATAGAGATTCAGCCCCAGCAGCACAAACCGCACCGCCGGCTTAGGGCCCGCCATCCCTGCACCCCTGCGGGGTACTTACCCACCAGAACCAACCCCATCAGAGCACACCGCGTTCCCTCTCTGGCTGCAGCATGATGACAGCAAAGGCAGTTCTCGGAAACAACACTGTTTCTTATTCTTCACAAAACTCCCAGAGATGCTGAACTGGGTTGTTTGTTTGGTTGCTTGTTTTTAATAGAAAAGGAAATTATAAAACTGCTAAGATTAGGATTTTGTTATGGCTTTTGTTCCTCTGCTTTCATAGACATGAGATTTTCTACGAAGATGTATTTGGTGACTCTGTTGACCCCTGAAAATGTAACATCTGTGCTCCTGTCTAAAACTGAACCCCTTTCTTTTCATTATACTCTGTGAGACTTTATGACTAATAATAAACCCAAAGTTTTAATCAGCTTGATATTTGTTTATGTTATAATTCAGATCGTTTTTTGATATCTTAATTTGCAACACATATGTGTAGGAGAAACTTTTGGCATTTAAAAATGAAAGAAAATATCTAGGTGTGGTGTACTAATCCCAGTTAGCAAGCAGCTAAGCACTGCACAGCCCTCTGTTCACTCCACTCCCCAGCAGGACAGGGGAGAGAACAGGAAAAACAGAAGCAATAAAACTTGTGGGTCAAGACAAAGGCAGTTCAATAAGTGACAGAAAGATAAATAAAAAACCCCACAAAACAAGTATCCAAAGGCAGTCACTCATCTCCTCCCATAAGAAGATGACCAATGCCCAGACAGTCTTGAGCAATGGACCCAGTACACTGAATTTTGAAAATCAGCCATTGTGCAGTGCTTAGCGACTTTTTAAATTAAACTTCACATATCCCTAGAATTGGATCTAGACCCAATTCTATTACCTTTTGGAATAATAGAATATACCAAAATACACCACCTTAAAAGTTCATTTAATGTCATTAGAAACTAAGATGATAAAATTTCTGAAGTATTATCCTTCCAAAGTGTTGCCAAAGAGCGATACTGGGCTGCTTCAGGCTGTTTTGCATCATCAGAAGACTTTGATTTATCACATTTTAATCTCTACATGTAGTAAAGTTGATACAGATCTCTAGATAACAGAAATTCACTGTTGTGATGCAAAGTTACTTTCTCCACTCTACAAATGATATAGGAGATATAAGTGAGGGTGAAGAAGACAATACCAGGACAGCCCTGTGCATGGAAAATAATGGGTGCAATAAGCAATGCCATTTCATCAGCATCAACATTTCTGAAATGGTATGTCAATTTTGACAAAATTAGGTCTGAAAACATATGTGAAGCAATAGAACATTTGGGTAATTTTGGAATGTTTAGATTTTTCAGCTATCATTTTGAAATCTCTTTCTGTTTCAAAACATATTTCATTATCTAGCATGAACCACATTATCCCCAAACTGGCACAGACTACTTTGATATATGAAATGACATTCTGACACTGACATTGACTCAGCTCTGTCTCTCTAACTCCCACCCACCCAATAACTCCATGAGTTTTGTTCTTTGTTATTACTATCGTTCTAAATACATGAAGACTTACTGTGGAAAAGAAATTCTGAGTTTCAGCAAGCTTAAAAACATACCAGCTTATTGCTGTCTTCTGGACCCCCTCAAAGCAAAGCAGATTTCTGAAACTGGGCAGCGTCGAACATCTTTGTTGAAATCATTCCACTAGCATTAACAAATGTGAACAGATAAAAGAAAGATAGATAGATAGATAGATAGATAAATAGAAAGAAAGAAAGAAAGAAAGAAAGAAAGAAAGAAAGAAAGAAAAAGAAAGAAAGAAAGAAAGAAGGTCAGACAGAGACATATACATGGTAATGTATATATATGAGGAATAGATATATCCTCACTTAAAATCCACTCGTCGTTCCCTTTGCCTACTGGAACACAGGCACACTCTGGGAGGAAGATGGTTCTGCAGCAGTGAAATATTCAGTCTTCCCATTTTGCCCTTTGCACCTCAATCAGAATCGTGGTTTCTCACAGAAGACTTCACTTGTAAGATGCTTACAAAAACGACGAAACAGAAAAGTGAAGCCATTTACCCATTTTCACTCAAAAAGTTAAAGCCAGAATATGAACTAGAAAAAAGAGACAGAGATTAGTCTTTTTTCCCCCTGAGTTTTCAGTTTATTTGTTTTTCAAGGAAGAAGAGCAAAATCCCGGGGTAGAACTCTGATCACTAAGATATAGAACAAGGAATACTATTCTTGTTTTCATTTAAAGGAGATAAATACTGCTTTTGCTGAGACATTAGAGAAACTCTCCCACAATTCCCACTTAAACAACATTTTCAAGGAAGGGATTACTTTTGTTTTTTTCCCAGAGGTAATAAAAGTTTAATTTTATTTTTTCTCAGAATTGCACTATTTTTGTAACCTGCAGGTTTCTGGTTTCACATTGAGATGGAACCACCTCATTTTCCTGTGAGAGAGTAAAATCTACTGTTAATATTTATCTCTCAAGCAGAATCAGAGCATAGAAATCTCACAAGGAAACTCTCCTGGTATTTCCTAGCTAACTTCATAGAGGGCTTTGGATATAGCTTCACATGAAATATTTAAAAAAAATTCCTGCTTTTCAAAGGTAAATTACCTTTTTTTTTTAAAAAAAAAATTGAAAGCCTTTACAGTTCTGCAGCCATAAGGCTCCCTGCTCTGCCCGCAAGCAGCAGCACTGAACAGCACTATCAGGAAACACCACTCAGGAACACGTCCCTCACGAGCAGTGCTAATTTGCCACTGCAGCTATGGAGATGAACCATATAGCTGCATTAGCAGAGTTAGGATGAAGTCTTTTGTAAAAGCCATTAAAAACTACTTAAATACAGTAAAGAAAATGAAGAGAGGCTGCTTAACAAATCTCACATGTGACTGTGAACCCCTGTCAGGAGTAAAATCAGCAGGATTTACGCTAATTTATAACCACCAAAAGTAAATGCATAACCAGTGCTCTGAGGATCAGTTCATGGATTCCCTGCAAAATACTACAGGGGTAGCCAATGTTTAAGAATAATTAATGTGAAATACAGGCATGGGAAAAAAACCCACATTGTTTACCATTTTCTGTTACACTGTTTGCCCATGTGAATATACCGAGGCTGGCTCTTCTCTCACACCTTGTACAAAATGTTCTTACCTTCCCCAGTGGCACTGACCCCTCGCACACACACACAAACGTGGATGCATTTGTGTTGGTGGGCAAAGGCACAGCTCTCTCCTACCAGTGAAACCAGAACCCCAGGAATGGCAGCACTGGTAATGCTCTGGCCTCGTTAATGGTCAGTGAGTCTTCCTCTGTTGTACAAACAAAACGAAAACCAGCCCTTTACCAGAACCTTACAGTTTAAACAAAAGAAGCAGAGTCAGCTTCTCTGGAGAAGGTACTGGTTCTATTATGTGTTGGTGTATAGGAAACGTTGTGTACTTTAATTCATTAGTATTTTAATATGCATTGGTCTACTCAAATGGGACAGCCATCTGGATTTGGGCCTGAGGCTACTAATGCAACAATGTTAATAAAGAGCAAATCACTAGAATAATTATGATTAATACTTTCTTTCAATGCAGCAGTCTGCTTCATCATCTTTAGCAAAGTGTTATTTTTAATTTAAACAAAGCACATTGCCAACAACTAAATGTGTCAAATTGAACAGTTTAGTCTTCCTAGTATATATACCCTCAAGTGTACTTTTGCACCTGTTATATATTTGGAGGATGAAGGAATGTTGTGCTTTTTACAAACAGCTTTCCATAAATTTAAGCAGCCAAGCAGCTAAACTGACACATAATTGCAATATGACAGCGCTGGAAGGAGTTTCTGGTAGCGTTATCACTAGATGGTGAAAAAGTCTTCGATAGGGTTGTCTGCGATTATCTCTTTAAATCCTTGAGAGAATGGGATTTGATGACATTTTATCAATTGGATTAAGCCTCTCTTTTCTTAGACCCCTTCTCTTGGGTGTTTTCTCATAATAAGTACATTTCAACGGTATTCCCATTACAGACAGGCCACCTCACCTGGTGTTCTTCAGCACAGCTCTAGTACCATTGACATTCACAACCTGGAGCTTGTTATACTGCTATATGCTACACAGCTGATGTTCTGCATCTGCTCCTCAGGCCCAAAAGGCAACACTCTGGTCCACTGAACTAAGGAAAAGATCTGGATGCTCGTTTAGGTGTAAAATGAGTTGTGATTAATGAAGGACATGAAAATTAATTAGCTAAATCTAACTAGTACTACTATTCCTGGATTTCAAATAATTGCCAAAGGCAGAATAATCCCCAAACTTTCATAGTATTTTATTTAAATAAATTAAACCTATCACTTTTTCTGCACAACCTCACAGCTGCTTCTATCAGTAAACACAGAGTCAGAAGGGTATTATTCAAAGAGAAAAGAGTGAAAATATTACTTAATGAAACATTAAAAGTTTTAATTGGAAATGCACAAAAATATTCTGCTGGTAATACTCTGATGAAAAAATGAACTTTTCAATAAAATGTAAAACTGTATGCAAATCCCAGCTCACAGTCGTGTTTATATAGACCTGTACATATGTATATGCGTATACATACATTGAAAAAACCCTAACACAACAGTTCCAAAACAACCAAGGCATATGCTTATTAATGAGTCCTCTTTTGTTGCTTGGGACAACAACATGGTAAAAAAAAAATAAGTTAAATCATTAAACTTTTATTTGTTTCTTCAACAAAATAACTTAGAAAAACATGCATCTAAAACATATATAAAAATTTAATTCTTTGTTGGCAATAATGACAAAAAGTTCTTAGTGATTCACTTAAGGTTTCCCATAATCAGAGAGAGGAAGATGAGAACTGGTTTTCATAGGAAACTTTTCAAGGACGCCCTCTGCCATCTGGTCAATGCTTTTGCAAATAAATCATACCAATATAGTGTCTGTCAGGGGCGACATTCAGCTCTTAGACACTTACATTTTTATGTGTCTGACTGCTGTTGTCTGCTTGTAGTCTGTAGATCTGTTTTCCCATCATAACCAAAGGAGGTCTGCTCAAAAAGTTCAATGGACTTCAGAGAGTGATACTATTTAAAGGATTTCATTCAGCTGCATATTCATAGACATGTAGTGTCATTTGAAATATCCTCCGGTATCAACCTGGCCCTCAGATGTTATTCCAGCAAGGCATAGGGCTCCTCTAGGTCTGAGTCACATTTGCAGGTGTCCTAGATGTTCTAGAGTGTCCCAGATGAAAGGAGATGCCTACAGTGAGGGAGCTGCCTGGGGGCCAGTGACAGGAACGAAGATACCAAGGTCACATGCCAATGCAAAGTGTAGGTGTCTACAGTTAGGAGTTTAATCCCATCCGCATGCTGCTTCCTTATGTCAACGCAATGTAGCTGTATTTAAAGAAGAGTATTCTCTCATGAGCCATTCTGTATGCCTCCCATTTCAATAACTAGGATAATTTCTTGATCTCAGGATACTAATTTACTTTACTGTAAAGAAAAATATATTTCCCTAAGTCCCTTATAGTCAATTTTCATAACACTTTTTTGATTTGGTTCTCAAACCATGATTGTTTATTGTGAAAGACCAGAGTTTGCAACTAGATTAAGATGAGCATTTTCAGTAATCTTCCCAATTTGCCACTTTGCTACTATTGAAAAATGAAGTTTCTTTCAGGCCAGCTGGCTTTAGGTGCTTGTAGAAAAGATTTTTTTCCATAGCCCAATTTCAAAGTAAAGGCTAAAACTCCTTTGACAGTAGAGCTCCTGGATTTATATGAAAATTTTACTTTTCGTCCTTTAAGACAAGAGGTGTTTATAGAATGAGAGGTTAATATCAGGAACAAATTCAAAGCACAGAGTGCCTGCAGAGAGGGAATATCTAAAGGCTCTAAAGCTAGAAACGATACCACTTTTTTTTTTTTCTTTAAAAGATAGCTTTCTGAGTTCTTAAGACAGATATTTCCTGCAGGTTTTCAAATAGCTATAGGAATATGTCTAAAGACTTTAGTCTTACCAGCATGTGAAAAATCTACGGTAATGCCCATGAGATGTTGGACATTCAAAAAAAAAAGAGCAAATAAACATTGGTGGAAAGGTGAGTTACCTGGTAGTCTGATAATTGGCATGTGCAGATTCTCATATGATCCAGGTGATTTTTTAAACATTAGAATTATGTGTCTTCTGCCAAAAATTAACAAACAGAAAATTTACAAGAAATTATAATATTACAGTAATTTATATTACACTACCCGTATTCCTGTATCATCGTGGTATTACATTATTTAGTATTTTTATAGTATTGCATTAATGTATAGACCAAATGTATCCTCATTGAATGAAGGACCAAAAATGTCTGCATCCAGTAAGGAGATTCCTTACGTTATGAAATCTAAATATTTGTAATACATGAAATCACCTGAAAATTAAATATAGTCCTGTTTTTTATTTTGTCTATACCATAAGGATGAACAATTTTAATAAAGAGCATGTGTACTGCTCTACATGGAAGACCAGAGGGATATAAGAAATCAGATCTGGAAAAGCAAAATCACTACTTAATTTATCTGTCCATAGAGGTAACACAAGCATGTCAGGAAGCACAGTGCACACTCTGTACTTTATGCTGTGCTCTATCTGCAGCATTGTTCAGTATGCCTCCCTGCAATTCAATCTCAATTCAATCAATCTCGATTTGTAGAAAGAAAAAATCCATAGAGAAATGACCTAATTGGTTTCTCAATATCTCATTTCAAAATTTTTTTTTTTCTTAATTTACTGGTTTCTTGGAATTGAACTTCGTTAATCTCAAGTGCTTGCTATGTAAGAAAATAAAGCCTCCAAAATCATGAAGTTATTTTTCTAAAAACATGAAGCTTAAAAATATTAGATGTTGGCTTTTCTTCCCTTTTTTCTTCCTCTCACTGACCAGATAGATATTCTGCAGATGTTCACACTGTTTTTGGGGAACAGAAAGGTTAGCAGATTACTTGTTCATTTTCTTCAAGAAAGATGAGATTCTCTAGTAATCATCTGATTCCAACAGCTGTAGAAATAATAATTATTTTATAGCCTAAATGACTACTCACAACAAAATCATGAAAAGAGACAGCAGTGAATGCACTTTTCAGAGCTTTTAACAGAAGTACTCCCATGGCTAGAGGATACCTGCCTGAGTAGATATTCAAAATTTAATCTGGCTACAGAAATAACAAGACCAGCTGATTTGATCACTGCTTAACTTGATCTTCTGTTTAATTTGATTAGAGCATTAGGGGCCAATAGGTTTTCAGCTTAAAATAATTCAAAAAGTGTTTGGTTTTAGCAGTACAACAGGACAAAGTTATAAGAATTAAGGAAATCACATTTGCAGAAGGTAAGAAATTTAGTAAGTAAGCTATTTTGGGAAGAAATATTAAACTCCGCCATGGTGAAAGGACATTGGGAAATCTGAGATATCTCTAATGTGTACAAGGCTACACAGTTCCCATCAAAGAAATCTGAGTGATTTTACCGTGCAGATGATAAAAGTATCAGGTGTGTCAACTTTGCTGTGTGGCTGCAGCAAGGAAAAGTGGAATGGAAAGCTAGTATTCCCCTGAGAAAGATAGAGAGCGAGATCCAGACTATAAGCACTCTGCACTCACATCAGTAGGCAGTACCCTGCAGGCAGTATTACAGACTGCATTAAGAATAGAGAGTGTCTCACATTTCAGTTGTTCTGCCCACTTTCAACTACCCTGTGAACATTCATCTTCACCTTTGTGTATTGGGAAGTCCTCTGCAAGCTCCTCTCTTGGACAAGAAAGCATTCCCATCCTCACACTCACAGAACAGCTGATGGTGTGAAGGAATTTCTGGAAGTCGTCTATTCCAAATCTCTGCTCAAAGCAGGGTCATCTAGAGCCTTTTTGCTGCAAGGGCTCGTTGCTGTGTTATGGTCAATTTGGTGTCAGACAGAACCTCCTGGTCCTCTTCAAGCTGCCTCCCAGCCAGTCAGCCCCCAGCCTATACTTAACCAGGGATCATTCCTCCACAGGGGCAGGAGTTGACATTTCCCTGTGTTAAACTTCATGAGGTTCCTATTGGTCCATTTCTGCAGTCTGTTGAGAATGCTCTGAATGGCAGCACATCCACCTGGTGTATCAACTACTTTTCCCAGTTTTGTATCATCTGTGAACTTATAGAGGGTACACTCTGTCCCATCATCCAGGTTGTTCATGAAGATGTTAAAAAGTACTGGTCCCAGTATCATCCCCTGACATACACGATTAATGACTGGTATCCAGCTGGACTTTGTGCCTCGGATCACAACCCTTTAAGCCCAGTTGTTCAGCCAGTTTTCTAATTCATCTCACTGTCCTTATATAGCCCATACTTCATCAACTTGTCTATAAGGATGTTATGCAAGACAATGTTGAAAGCCTTGCTTACGCCAAGATAAACAGCATCTACTGGTCTTACTTCATCCATCTCACCAGTCACCTCATCATAGAAGGTTATTAGGTTGGTCAGGCATATTCCCTCCTTTGAAAATCCATTCTCACTATTCCTATTCATCTTGTTCTGTTTAATATGCTTGGAAAAGGCTTCTAGAAGGATTTTCTCCATCACCTTCCCAGAGATCGAGATGAAGCTGACCATCTTGTAGTTTCCCTGATCCTGCTCCTTGCCCTTCTTGAAGATAGGAGTGACATTTGGTTTCTGCTACTGCTCAGGAACACCCTCGTCTCCCAGATCCCTTCCAAAGATAATGGGGAGTATCCTCACAATGACATCAGCCAGATTCCTCAGCAGTCATCTGTGCAATACATAAATTTAAGACAAGAACCTTAGTCTCTTTGGTCCAAGTCTGGCAAAATTGTAAGGAACAGAATATGAGCTTTAAAATGAAAGTATAGAAAACCTTATGCCACTGGCCAGTAAATACAATATTACCAAAAGTTATAACGTATGGATTATTAGATACAGAGTTACAATGAAAATGTCTTTCCATAGAATCTAACTTCTACCAAAATAACAGTAAAATAACACCACTACCACCTACCAAATTGATTCAAGGAGAAAGTATGATACTAATCACTTTAGATCACTTGTCTGAGTATTGCTGGGGAGTCCAAACTTTCAGGGGTGCCATGTGCCCTGCACCAGACCAGGTTTTCATCTTTAGCTCTCTTCTGCAAATGCTTCTGCTTGGGAGTTTATTACTGCCTAGAACCAAGATGTCCATAAGCCACTGAAGGAGTTGTTCTGCTGTCAGTGTCACCAAAGCAGGATGGCCAAAGCAGATCTTAGCAGGACTACAGAGGACAGGAAACAATTCTAGGTGGAAATGGGAGTGATGAATGATAGAAATTATAATGTAAATGTGTTCAGATACTATGCTACAGGACTAGGCAACTCCCTCTATCTGCATTATGAGAGTTACAACTTTCAGAGCTGATAAGTAATTTAAATGCTCGAAGGTGCCATGTATTTTGGTAGAAAAAAGACATAGAAATTCTTGCTGTGTCTATCATTATGAATATAATTGAAATCTTATTATATTCTTAAAATTCTACTTTACCTTTTCAAAATTTAGAAAATATCCTTTTATTTGATATTAGTAAACCTTTCAAACGGGTTTTCCTACACGCATACTTTGAATACAACTCCATGTACTCTATGAAACAATGTTCTGGATAAATATATCATGTATGACTTCCAGGAAAACCCTTTCAAAGCTTGTCTTATTTTAAAAAAGTAAGAGATTTCTGGGCAAAGTGGATGGAGTTGGAGCAAAGAAGCAAGAACAGAGAGAAGCAGCATTGTGTGGTTGAGTGAGGAAAAGATATGTGATATGAAAATGTTTTCCCTTGTGTTTTGCACAAGGCACATACATTGGATTAATTTGCCAGTCTGTCAATAGCATAATGCATGAAATTGTGGTCAGGGATCCAGAAAAAATCAATCTCTGACACCTTCAAGAAACCTATCAAATCATGTGTACAGAAAAGTACTTGGAAGTGCTACAGGTGATAAAGGCTATTTAAATGCTAAATATTACTTTTAGCTGTAGTGTGAGTAGTAATGTTATGCTAAAGTGAGAATAGTGTACTTACATCCTTATATTTCATCTGTTATCTGCCTGTCCTTCTGCAGCACCTCTGTTTCAAATGATAGTGAAAACAAATCAAGTGTTCTGCATCTGGTCTATTAACTCAAAAAAACTAGAATTTCCCTGTGTAATATTATTTAACACACTTTTTTTTTTTCAGTTGTATCTCAAAATATTTGACTTCTTTGTCACTATTTACACAGGGAATTCTATCACTCTTTCTCAATGTTTGTCCAGAGGATTGAGTAGCGCTATAATCTCTGTTCAAACCCTGTCTTTGTGATGTCTTTGACAAATGACTTAACAGAAGTTTTCAACTATAATTTTCACTTGTACATATGTGGGACCTAAGTTATTGCCTACTGTCTTATTGAAATCTGGGCACAAAAAAACAGAATGAGAGACACTGGGTTGCAGAAATCAGAATATAATCGTCCTAGTTCTCTAGACCAGGACGCTTTTGGACTGGGGAGACTCTTACCTTGGGGATAGCATCATCCATCCCCACCAGAACTTTATAACTTTCCTAAAAATCTTTCTGGATAATATTTCCCTCCTGCACTAAGTGTAGCAGCAGACTGACTAGCACCGAGCCTGTCCTCAGCACACTGGGGCGGAAATTATAAACTGGAATAGGAAGTACACAAGAGAACCAGAAGTACATTGTGTTTGCACAGTGGTCCTCAGCTGGATAGTTTTGATTTCTGTTGAAGTTCCAGGATGACTGTGGAGGTCTTCAGGCCCTTTAGACAGCAGATAGGCAAGCTGGCTCTTAAGTGCCATTCCCTCTTAGTGAAAGGGGCCAAAGACACTGACCTGCCACAGGCATTTCTTTTCTGTAGTGCAGGAGATGCTGAGATGGCTGTGCTGGCTGTGACTCTTCTGAGAGAGGGAGTTTATTATCTTCGGTGTGGTGCCATGCAAACACAGCAATATTGCTTTCAGGCCTGAAGGAGTCTGCGTGTAACCTCTCTGCATGTAACGTGAGTTGGCTTTTCCTAAGTTTGCTATGTCTGAGTGGAAGGCTCTGGTCCAGGAAAAAATATTTAATTCTCTGCAGATCAGCATCTGCTGACACAATAAGAACCTTTGAGCATACACAAGCAGCCTGGTATAATACACTAAACATGCATGCCATCAAGTAGGAACACTGGCTCATACACTATGGATGCAGCAAAGCACTTGCAGTTTACAGGCTAAAAGTATATATGTTTTATGAAGCAATTTAATCCACTGTTCATTAAGAAAGCCATCACCATGGTAACTTACACATTACAAGTCACTACTACTATCTCTAAGATCTTTAAGCACATAGCAACAAGAACATACTGCTGGAACATCTCCATTTTAGTAGTGTTTGAAAGTTATAAATAAGGTTTACTAAGCACATTATAAGTATTAGAGAGAAGACATGGGTGTTTGATACCCAGCTGGCATAAATCAAAATCACATTATTAATCTGTAGACTTAATGATCTTACTTCAAATTATGCCAGCCGAAGATAGCTTATTGTCACGTTTTTCATCTTGCCTTTATATTTCTTCTTCACCTTGTTATGTTAGCTATTCTTTTCAAAATCATTGGTAATATGAATATTCTGAAGAGAAAACACTTTATGCAACTTGTACTAAGTAATAAGGTGCATATGGGAAAGTTGTGGAGGATCAAGTGATCTTCCAAGGGACAGGAAGCCACTTGCTCTGACCCTATTGCTCAATCCTCCACAGGAGGCTTGATTTCCAGATGCAATTTCCCCAGTGACGTGATTCACATCACAGTAACTTTATCTAGTTTTATCACAGGGAGACTCAGCAAAAACCAGCTTCTGCTAGAGTTGTGCTAAATGAGAAGGAGGAGCGCAGCCACATAAAGGCGACCCAAAGTCATAGAAGGGAATTTTTCTCAGCAGATTGATGATGGCAGAAAAGTAAAATAAAAAGAGAAAGGTATCATTTCTGCATCAGCTTTTCTCTGTATGGCTGTAAGAACCAAGACACGGCAAACTCTGCGGGCTTTCATACTCATGGAAGTGATCTGCTCTTTGTAAATTAGGGGGAATGACCATCTCTTACTTTCCCTGTGGCTTTGCCTGCCTTATGTGCACATCCATACATGCACAAACTTCCCCCTCCTCACTGACTGAATAAAATGTTCTTGGCTAGACCTGTTAGAAATCTTTCCATTTATATTTTGTGGGTATTGATTTTTTAAATTATTTGGTTGTGGAGTTTTTAGGTCAGAATACTATATTGGCCAAAACTATTTTTAATTAAAAAATACTTCACTTTAAAGACCCTTGATGTTCTTCCCCAAATCTAAGAGAAAACAACTTTAAACTAATATATGTAACCAACAAGGTGAGGGGGTTTTTTGCCTTTTTTTTTTTTTCATGGTGGTAGTAGTGAATAAACTTGCTTACTTGCTTTCTGCAGTTAGTATATTGATCTGTCTTGCTAGTCACTTATATAACTATAGTATGCTCATCTGAGGCCAAAAAACAGACTATTTTTTATTTAGAAAATAGATGATGTAATCCCAAAGAATAGATTTAAATTAGATAAAGGTTAAAAATAATAGGTTATGGTGTTTAAGAAAGGAATTCATATCCAAATTTTGTGAATGCAGCTATGTGCTGCAACCTTTTCAGCTCAGTTCTTTGAACATCAACAAGATACTTTTATTAACATTCAAAAATACTGTAACACAAGTACAGCAAGGTCCAATTCAGCAGTAAGTAGTGTCATGAAAGGTAAGATCCCCACATAAAATAGGTTTTCACTTTTTGCAGCAGTAACATTAGTCCCTTCCCTCTTAGAGCATCTTGGTAATGATGAGGCTTTACAGCTTCAGTTCTCTTTGCAGTCATGGACTACAAAAATTGTACTACTACTGCTGCATCAGTGGCTCTCAATTACATGTCATGTCTGAAGGCTGTTGTCTGTATATCACCATGTTTACTGGGAAGTTTTGTGTCCTCTGCTGTTGCCATATGACAAATATGATCCTCTGCATGAAAACTGTCTTCATGCACTCCATTATCAGTGGTCCCTACAAACCCTTATGCTTTGATGTCAGTGTATTTTACAGTATACCTAACGACAGCAGAATTATGCTTTATGTTTATTGAATAATGCCTTGACTTTGACAATTCCTTGTAAGGTTACCAGATATACTGACTTGTATTTTCTACTTTGCTTGAGACTCAGTCCTCCAATATGTGGCACCACATCTCTGGCTGTCTGGATTTAAGGAAGTAGAAGTTTGCCAGAATTTTGTGGAATGAGCTCAGCTTCTTACAGATAATGCTCTATTTTAGATATCATCTTAGTACATCAGCCCACTAAAGTTGAAAAGTTATTTTCATGTCATAATCCCATATTTTCTTTTTTTTCTTTTCAAATTATCCTTTGCTTTATTTCAGAACTGCAAACTTGAACATCATTTCTAACTTCAGAAACAGGAGGGAACAATGCAACTAGGAAAATGTTTGAATAGCTAGTCACAGGGATATTTAAAGGCAGTAGAAAATGTCAAGACTGTAAATTTAACTTTGACTCTAGTAGGAGTCTTAGAAAATGTTAAAGCTTAACTTGAACAAGAGGGCAAGTTCCTGACAACCACAGCTATCATGCCTAATCAAAGTTAAGCTTTGTGTGAACATACTCAGCTTGACAGAACATTATGTTTTTTTTCTTTAAAATGATACCCCACCAATAATTTCCACTGTCAATTAAATGAGAAAATGTATATATTTAAAGAACACACTGTAGGCTGTAATTATATTTTTTAATGTTTTCAGTTGACTTGTGGCTTAAATATAGATTTTTTTATGAGGTACAAAGCTGCTGGCAGAGCTCTCCTTAGCAATGAGTGAACCTCAAAAGCTTCAGAGGTTTGACTCATTTCTGATAAACAATGCAAATGTTAGGTTTTTAGTCAAATCTTAACTTGAATTTTGTAAACCACCTGCAGGTCTTCTTCAGTAGCTCCAAAATTTACATGGGTTTCTGATGTTCTTGGAATATTTCAGCTGACCTGAAAATTACGATGGAAACTTCTCATATTTTAGCTTGGATTTCTGTGTTTATAAATGAACTACTGTTATCATCCAATCGAAACATCTTTCCATTTGGGGTACCCAGCTGTGTTTGTTTTTTCTCTTTAAAGAATTAAAGACATGCGGATCCTCCCCATTTTAGGATGGTTGAAGAGGTTGCCTCCTTTTGCCCAGCTATTGTGATGGGTTTGTTGCCCACACACTGAGGGTAGCTAAAAATGTGGTGAGTCTTCAATCCATGGACTAACTAAAAGAGTTCAGCCATTTCTGGTTACTTTATTATAAAAGGATTTTGTGAGTGCCCCTCAGAAGCTCCCAGCTCTCCCTGTACATCACTCAGTGCCCTAAACACCTCACAAAATACCTCTGGATCCTGCTGCTGCAGAACCTGTTTGTAGGTTTAATGGTGTGTGCGACCATGCAAAAAGTCTGCATAGCCGTGGGTGATGCTAGCCGAGTCCTTCACAATAAAAATATCAGAATGTACCATCATACCCTGAGGTGGCACACCACCATTAAGTGCCATGGACAAGAATCACTGAAATACCAAAAGAGTACAAGTGCGAGCACAAGTAAGAGCAGGGAGCTAATCTGATTTTCCTTGGTGACTGGTACCCACTCCTAGAGGAATTCCTGAAACCTTCAGATCCCTGCTGGCAGTACATGTGAGTAAATGCTTCTCTGCTTCAGCAATTTGCTGGGAGCAGAGAGACGGGGATGTGACTTGCCTTCAGTTCCTCCCTCTCAGTGCTGCTGGGGTGGGGGAGGAGAGGCCAGGCAGGGGGGCTTTGCCCCATTTCTGGGCAGGGTGTGGCAGGCTGTAGGACAGGGACACACAGAGCCTGGGTGGTAAGAGCTATAACTGCTCACCATGAAGATTTAGGGATATGGTGATGTACACAAAACTAATACCACAGATAGTGAAATATAACACTGGCACTTACTAATGTTGGTATCAGGTATACAGAATTGCTGATCCAGCTGTATACTGCTGGATCAGTATAGAGCTCATCATTAAATCTGAGACATGAGAAAGAAGAGGAACTTAAATCTCATCTACTTTTAGGATGTGCCTTGACATTAGAAAGTACCCATTTAAAGTTTTAAGGAAAAAAATGCTTATTTCATACGAAATATGTTGTTGATATGTAATCATTATACACTGTCTGTAAGCTACTATCCCTTTTTGAAACACTTTGAAGGAAAACTATGTCCCAGACCTCACCAGCAATGGATTCAGCAGTCTACACCTGGCATTATACTTCTGTCTGTATAACACATGGAAAAAGTATCCTCAGGCATGTTTTATCCATTGATAACTAAAAACCATAGAAAGAAGCCAGTTAGTATTTTTGCATGTCTACAGTCTGTTTCTAAGACCACCAGGAGAGTTTTCGAGCTCTGGTGACAAGCTGAAGTCTTTGGTTCCACTATCCTATTTAATTTGCATTGGTATTACACAGGAGGCATTCAGCTCCTACCTATGTGTGGCCAAAACCTGCCACCTTTGTCTTGCTGAACAGAACCCTTCTCTATAATGAAATCTATTGACTTTATCTAGAGCTGAAGTTAAGATGCGGTAGATAAACATTGTATTAGTTACTGAAAGCATTAGAGTTACTTGATAGCTGGCTTTTAAGACTGGTGTAGTGTATACATTGTGGTAGTTATGTATTCTGGTCCAGGTAATTAATAATGCATCAGCATAACTGAAAAGTTCTGTACATAAATGACTGCAATTGCAGTGTAAATAACTGCATCATGTAACTAGATTTAAAATGTATTGGTAGGAATATGAAAGAAAGAGGTATTAAAAAGCAGTTCAACAAATGGGACTAACCTCCCTGCTATAAGAAACATTAGCAATTAGTTAGATACAATATAATTACATAAACTGCAACAAGTGTGTAGCTATAGAATAGTTAGAGTTACAGTGTTATAAAATGTGATTGCTTCTTGTCCTAACCTAACTCATGACTTAACACACAACTTGATATTTCTTCAAAAGAAACAAAATTAATTTTAAGTTTTATGGACTTAGAATCTATTGAAGTAGATGGAAAACTCTGTTATTTCAATAAGTTTTAAAGTGGGATATAGAGATAAAACTACAATATGAGGAGTAATAATTAAGTCTTCTGAAGAAAATGTGAGTTGCTTCTTGCATTCATACCTAATACTCCACTGTTAAAGTGATTTTGACAAATAGGAGTTAAGGAGAAGAAGAGAGAGAAAAATTATTCCCTTTCGGAACTATTGGGAATTAAGACCTAGTCCAGGCACAGATTTAGACACCTTGTCCTCCCATCTTGTTTTCTCACTAAACTAAGCCTGTGGTTCTGTTATTAATGAGGTTTCCCAATGCCTTACTCTGATGCCAGTTAGGAATGGTATTGCTATACAAACAATTTTTGTTATTTTTTTTCCTGTGTCTTTTAGTAGTCGAATGTTATGGAAGGAACTAGAAAGTATGGAGCCAACTAAACTGTTTTTGTAGATCTTGGATATCAAATGGTATCAATGCTTACTAATTTCATTGTCTGCAGAAGGTAGGGGCTCTATAGTGCCTTCTGGAAACACTTCTAAGATAAATTACAAGATAAATGCAATTCAGAAGAAGTAAAGGAAAGAACTGTGAACTTCACTATTTTTAAAGATGATTAGGATAAAGATAAAGGTTGATGTAACAAGAGAAACAGCTGCCAGATACAAAAGTTTGCTGGATTTAAAGGGGGGCAGGGGGAAACAAACAAAAAGAATGAAATATTAGATGTGGGATTCCACATCCAGCAACTTTAATCATCACAGTAGGAAATCAAACAAGAAAATTCAATGAGCCAGAGTTGACAGAGAAATTTCTTAATAATTTGGAGAAAAGAGACATCAGCGATTTTGTAACTTGTGGCACTGGCCTGTCAGTTACAAAATGCATTTAAGTGAATGTAATGGACTTGGAACAAAGCATGTGTTAGAAAGCTTTATGTAAATTGCAATCCCGTAAATATGCTGGAAATTTTAAGCTTCAATTTTCTTCTTCTTTTTAAGTCCTTTTTTTTCTTTCTTTTTTTTTTTTTTCCTCCCATGGGAGGGTTCTTGCTTGGTTTTTTTGTTGCTTGTCTGTTGGTTTGTTTGTTTGTTTTTAATGTCAGATATCTTCATGATATCTGAGCTGAATTAATTCAGGTTAAAATTTGCCTTCCAGTCATATTTTATTCCTGTTTTTTTTTACTAGGTCTCTATTAAAAACATCATAAATAACCACTCAGCTGAGCAACATAAAAGAATTACACCGGGCGTATGGAAGCAGAAAGCTATTCATTACAACTACCTGCTACCTTCGGTGTAAAGAAATACTACTAGGACGATTTGAGAATTCAAGAATCTAGTTTATAGCATGAGATGGCATATCTTTTGTGTACCACAAAAAGCAGTAAAGAAAGTCCTGATCTGCCTGTCCTTGACTCAAAAGCAGTGTGAGACAGTACAGAGAGTTCTTTGGCATCACGGTGTCCACCACTCTCTTGATAGACCACTTCACATTTACTCTGCTTCCAGGGGTTTCTCTGATTCCCTGGGTGCAGAAGCTGCTTAGCTTAGGAAGTGGACAAAGAGTTCTGACCATCAGAGGGAGGAGGTACTGAAAGATCTTTCCTATAGGAGTAATAGACGTCAGAACAATAGTTAAGGAGTCTTCATCGTCATCATTTTCTTCATCTCTAACTTTTGCTGTTGAATCCAATCTGAAGAAGCAGTTGGAGAATTTCATCTTGTAATGCTTCAGAAATTAAATATTTCAGCATTTCCAAAATGAAACATTCCCCTTTTGGCATACCTGCTATTCATCAAACCTTCTCATCTGAGGAACTTCGATGTAGAGGCAGAAGTCCTAACTCTGTTGATGTCTTTAACTAAAGGGGAGCCAAGAGAACAGCTGGATTTTACTACTTATAAGAAATATCTGGTACTCTACAACCTGCTGGACATCATAAATACGAGAGAAAGTCCTGTTGTTATGGCATACACCTTCCTGAGAGAAGATAAATCTTCATATGCGTCTGCCGGACATTGACAGATGACCTTTTGTGTCTTTCATGTCTGAGCACTCACACAGCACTCAGATGCCTTTCTTGCTCCCCTGCCAACGACTCTTCGCAGCAGCAGAGGCAGAACAGAGTACATGTCTGTCCCTTACCGAACCAAGCTCAGTCCACTGTATTTAAAATATCAATGAACTCAGTTCGGCATTGTACAAGGAACAAGGAAAACTGAGTCATAGATAGACCTTTTTCCTGCTCTGCCTCACTTGCAAGGAAGCACTGACCCCTGGCAAAGACACAGGAGCTCAGGAGAACTGGTCTCAAAAACAGCCCCCAAAATGGCCAGGGAATCTCTCAAAAATGTAAGACTAATTCTCCCTACTTTATCCATTTAAGTTGCCCAAATGAATTAAATAGTACCAGCTTGTAATTACTTAAGAATAATTGTTTCTCACCTATTAGGAATATATACAGTAATCTTGGTATGTTTATGATCACTTTGGATTTGAAATAGCAAGGAGATCACGGTCTTCAAGTGACAACCTGCAAGCCAGAAGTTTGCAGGTGATTATAAACTAAGCTCAAAGTTGTCGTTAGACTATAGTGTTACTCACTAGATGGCAACAGGAAGAAAAGATGGTGCTAATTATAATGAACTAAATTATTAGCTTTAAAATTACTAGGGAATCTAATAACAATATAATAATAATGACATACTTGGAAGAAACTACATCCAGAAACGTTTCACATTTCTGAATTTAACCCCCCTGCCAAAGATCAATGTAAACATCTGCTAACATTTAGCAATTAATTATTGATAACTCAATTTAACTCACTCTCTGTGCTGTTTACTGAAATTAAAGTCATTTAGTAATCAATAATCATCCTTATAAAACAAGGAGAAAAGTTAGCTAACAATAGTGCAGATCAATAAATTAGCTCATCTAATAGAACCTAATATTTTAGTTCAGCACTCTATCTAAGCAATAGTGTGCACTATTTTCACTGAAGTAACCATGAGGAATATGGATCCTTTACACAATTTCCATCATGAAAATAAAAAAATATCCCAGTGTTGATGGTCTTAGATTTTTTTCTCGGTTGCAAGTTTGCAAGAATGCAAGAAAGTATCAATGATCCTGTCCCCTTGAATACAGTCAGACTCAATAAGTAAAATCACCTGGTCATGAGGAAGCATTTCTTTACCAAGAGGGTGGTCAAACACTGGCACAGGTTTCCTAGAGAGGTGGTCAATGCCCCAAGCCTGTCAGTGTTTAAGAGGTATTTGGACAATGCCCTTAACCACATGCTTTTGGTCAGCCCTGAATTGGTCAAGCAGTTGGACTAGATGACCATTGTAGGTCCTTTCCAACTGAATAGTCTGTTCTGTTCTGTTCTGTTCTGTTCTATTCTATTGTCCCTTTTCCGGTTTCTTCGTTCTCCTTTTATTCTTCCTTCATCCATATCTTTGTCTGTGTGAGTTCCCTCCCAAAAAATCGAGGACCTAAGTACTTTCTAGTCCTAGTTTTGCTACATCCGTATTTAAATCTGGTATTACTGAGGTGTGCTGGCCTCGCAAATTCTACTCTCCAAAAGCATACCTCGCCTGGTGCAGCTTTGAACCATTCCGCCACATCCTGTCACTGGATACCGGGGAGAAGAGCTCAGCACCTCCTTCTCCAGTTGTCTTCAGGAAGCTGTAGAGAGCAATGAAGTCGCCCCTCAACCTCTTTGTCTCCACACTAGACAAACCCAAAGTCCTTAGCTGTTCCTCATAGGACATTCCTTCCTGCCCTCTCACCAGCTTTGTTGCTCTCCTCTGGACACATTCAAGGACCTGAACATCCTTCTTAAATTGTGGGGCCCAGAACTGCACACAGTATTCAAGGTGAGGCCACACCAATGCTGAATACAGCAGGATAATCATCTCTTTTGACTGGCTGGTTATACTGTTTTTGATGCACCCCAGGATGCGGTTTGCCCTCTTGGCTGCCAGGGCACACTGCTGACTCATACTGAACCTGCCGTTGACCAGCACTCCCAGATCCCTTTCTGCAGGGCTGCTCTCCACTACTCCTCTCCCAGTTTATACTTGTGCCTGATATTACTCTGTCCTAGGTGCAGAATCCGGCATTTTGACTTGTTAAATTTCATCCCATTAATCTTAACCCAATGCTCCAATCTATCTAGATACCTCTGCAAGGCCTCTTGTCCCTCAAGAGAGTCAACAGCACCTCCCAGTTTAGTATCATCAGGAAACTTGCTAATAGTTCATTCAACTCCTGCATCCAGATCGTTGATAAATATATTGAACAGAACCGGCCCTAGAATTGAACCCTGAGGAACACCATTGGTGAATTTCCAAGACCTGCTCATCACAGAAGTATGATATTCCCAGCTGAAGTCTGGGAAGTTGAAATCTCCCATAAGGACAAGGGCTACCGATCCTGAAATTTCTCCTAATTGCCTATAGAATAACTCATCAGTGCTTACATCCTGTCTGGGCAATTGGTAGTAGACACCCACTACAACATCTCCTTTGTTTTCCACCCCCTTAATCCTCACCCAGAGGCTATTATCCACATCATCACTAACTGTAAGAGCTGTGCAATTAAACCTCTCCCTTATGTATAGCGCAATACCTCCACCTCACATGCTCTGCCTACCTCTCCTGAACAGCCTGTAGCCTCCATCCCAGCACCCCGATCGAGGGACGCATTCCACCAAGTCTCACTAATACCAACGATATCATAGCTCTGGGAGCTGACCAATACTTCCAGCACATCCTGTTTGTTTCTCATACTGTGTGCATTGGTGTACAAGTATTTCAGATACGTTCCTGAGCTGTCCATGCTCCCAGGAGCAGTGTAAATGTTTCCTCTAGCATTGCCACCCTCAGTGATGCCATGCTAACCCTTGGCTTACCTACTGCAATCCTGTTGGTATCCCCTTCCCCCATCCTACCATAATAAGGCAGGTATCCCCTTCCCCCTTGCCTACCATGATAAGGTAGGCAAGTCTTACAATTGCTATACCTGCCAGCAGTCCTGTGCTTGATCACCACAGCATAAAGCAGGACAATAAACTCACTTCTTGTTCTGCCCATGCCAACCGTGTCCAACCTGTTTCTATTGTCAGGAAGACAGGGAGAGGAATAGGAACACCTTTCCCTGATAGTAGGCGAGCTCTTAAGACAGATGGGTTGAGCATGCTAGTATCACCATGCCAGTGCCCTTTCCAGGCCTGGCGCCATCACCATCTTTCTAAAAACATCCTAACAAAGACATTACATTTCTTATACAGATAGGCAAAAGCTTCTGGTGCAGATAGCAGACCACTGATAAACTGCTGTAAGGCTTAGGACTGCTGCTCTTCACATCTAACCAAGAATTTCTGAGCTGGGTGTCACCCAAACGTCATACAAATGTCACCTTCTAGATCTGTTTAGAGAAAACTTCATGCTGAATGAAAGATGGGTGTCATAAAACCCTTCCAGAGACTGTAAGTGACTCTAATTGAAAATGAATCCTTCTTCAAAGAAAACTTAACAATTCCCATTCATCACATCCTCAGTTATAATGACATATCAAGTTATCAAGTTAGATAAATCTTTCCTGTTGAAGACTCTTGACTGGTTATTAAATGAATGTTTTCCACAGCACATTTTGTGGTTTTTAAGGAGTTTATTTCAATTTATGTGAAATCATCATGTAAGAGAATGAAAGTAGAAGGACATGGATGATGAGTCACCGTCTTCCTAGTTATTTAAGACTGTGGGTGAACACAAATCTGAGTTGCAGTAAATACCGACGAAAGGGTAGTACCATGGAAGCCTGACTCATGCTTTTAATGGAAATTTAAAAGCAAGTTAATCTGCTAGAGTAGAAACTACCATAACAAAATGTTACAAATGCTAACATTCAAAATGTTCTCTTTTTTTCAGATAAAAACCATACATTAATAACATTATAACAATCTAAATAATTCATCACCACAACAATTTCATTTGCTTTATCTTCAAATTTGCAATAAATACAGTTATGAACTCATTCTAGCAATGTTTTCTGCAGAAACTACATACAACTAGCAAGAATCACAGTATTTTAACTATTGATGCATTATAGCAATGGGCACTAACCACGCATCTAATTCTGTGGGTTTTTTACTGAACATTTGTATGTTGAAATATTCCAGTCAAATCTGAGGAAAGTGGTAAGAATAACAAGGTCTTCAGATAAGATGGCTCTTGTTTATGGTTCAGTAGAGTAAATTGTGAGGAACAAGCCCAGCTCTTTCCATGAGAGAGCTTGAGTGCTATTGAAAGGAGGAATTGAGAACAAGCATAAAAACATTAAGGGCTATGTCCACAAAAGAATTTACATCACAGAAGTTTAATAATTAGGTGTCCTGAGTTCATACCCTGGCTGATAAATATCAAAGGCTAGATTATTGCCACAGCTAAGCAAAAATAATAGCTTTCCTGGGTTTTCTTTTGAACTGTATTTAGAAAAAAAAAAAAAAAAAAAAAAAAAACAGAAGAAAAAAGAAAGCTTACTGGGTCTATTTGCTAACTGAAATGCTTCTGATAAATGTCTCACTATGAATCAGTCTCCCTACAAGGTGTTAAAAACTTTTTGATGTATGCTTGGAACACCTTTCTTGCTGGATTGCAGTCCCTTCCCCTTTTCACGTGAATGGACTGTGTGTAAAAAACCACTGTGCTTCATAACCCAAACAGGGTCTCTGTGCTGTTTTCCCACAATCCATTTCTAATTTTCCTGTAGAATTGAATCCAAAACACTTCCTCACAAGAATGCAACTTGGTCCCATAACAAACTTTGGACTTCTTGAGCCACAACTTAAATAGCTAAAATTAGTGCTGTTTCACTAAATCAATGGGATTTATTCCACCTATGGATTTTCTTCATCCATGAGGTGCTAAACATTATAAATTTCTAGATCTATTCTTCCAACCTCAAAAGAGCTACTCAAAACCTTCAGGCCAAGTCTTAAATAGTTCAGCTAATGACTTAAAGGAGAGAAGAGAAACCTTAGAAGTGAAAGGTTTAACATACAGATTATTTTAAGCGTATGTAATAACAATCAATATTCTCCAGAAGAAAACTGAAGCTTACATGCTGGAGGTGAGATTTATCTATAGTGAATTACTTTGATCTTTAAAACAAAGAAGA
This sequence comes from Calonectris borealis, assembly GCF_964195595.1. Lineage (NCBI taxonomy): Eukaryota > Metazoa > Chordata > Aves > Procellariiformes > Procellariidae > Calonectris > Calonectris borealis. Next base: position 207,446,470 of record NC_134312.1, read on the forward strand.
AAAGAAAAACATGCTGCTTAACTTTCAATAGCAGGGTGTTCAGCCAGGAAATAAAACTAGAAAAAATATTGTCAAGGCAACTTAATAAATGGAATTTATTGTTCAAAGTCAATTCAGAGCATCTGTCAACCTAATGATGATACTTCAAATTATTTTGTGAGACAAAAAATCATTTAAGTCAAAATAATTTTGAGAAAATCAAGATCGATGGAGAAATTAATACACAGAAGCTAAAAATGGGAACTCAGATAGGCCAAGGGAAACACTGACAACGTGGATACCCCAGGTAGTGAGGAGGAACATGTATTTTGCACTGTGGAATGGGAAATGTGGTATTCATTTCTTTGTATTGGCACTTAAAGCTAGTGGAGGGGACAAAGAACAATGAGAACTGGATATCTGGAAAATAACTGGATTTGTTTAGCTGACAATAAAGAACACTGAGGCAGACATGGTACAGCCTTCACCTACTAGAAAAACTACTGCAGAGTGGCAGGAACAATCTGTTCTCCATGTCTAGGGATGATAGGACAAGAATTAATGGGTTTAAACTGCAGTGAGGAAGATTGGAATAGACATATGAAGAAACTTTATAACAGTGAGGACAGTGAAGTACAGAAACAGACTGCCATGGGCAGCTATGCAGTCCACATCACTGGAGCTCTCTAAGGACTGTTCAGATGCACATCTGCGAGGAACGATACAGATATTGTTGATCCTGCTTTGGGACACAGGGATAGAGTAGATGACCTTCACCTATTTCGGGTCTGTGTAGGTCTGTGAGATAGATAGTACAACACCTAATTACCATTTGAAACGCTTAGGAATGTCCAAGGGATGTTGATTTGAAAAGGGACACTTTTCAGGTTTAACGGCAAGTTGTTTTCCCTGACTTACATGTTAACAATCACCAGGAATATATCTGAGAAACACAAACAGAAAAAGGTCTGGTGTCCCCAATTCCCACTGTAGCTGGACAAGTCCTGTTGATCTCAGAGTGAAAAAGATTAGGGACAAACAAAGAGTAATACACCAAGGTCTCAATGCTGTAAATTATTCATATAAAATGTTTCTAGTGCCTTCTGTAACACATGCTGAAAATACTCCAAATCTTACTATTCTCAAACAGACAACCTACAAGAATGAATTCTCAGATTGCAGTGTTAGACCCTCCTTAGTGAATACATTATACAAAACTCCACTTGAGGGAAGATCCTTATGTTACTATTTAGATCTTCTGGAAATGCCACTGAAAATCTAAAATGGGTAGATAGATTGATAGATAAATAGATAGACAGATAGATAAAACACCAGGTTAAAGTAGTAATATTTTCTTGTCACCTGACCTCTGTGTTCCCGGTTCCCCATTTATCTTTTTCATTTGCTCTGCATTTAAAGTTTTGAATCTCTCTTTGAATACTAATCCTACCTAGCACACTGGGCCCCAGCTCTTTTGTGTAAATGTTACTGTCAAAGTGGTCACGCATACAGAAACCCAGGGTTTTACAGAAGAATCTCACTTTTGAAATGAAGACTAAGAAATATTCAGTAAGATAATTATAAACAGACAAAACAAAGTAGTGAGAGATATTAATAAATGATGACCAGGTGGATTTATGTCTGAAGGCGTACACCAGACTGCACAAGCAAACTTCACATTGCTGAAGAAACTCACCTCTGAAGTCATTTGCAGTCCTAGATTGCGACGAAGAATAGAAGGGACCATCTGCCCTTTGCAAAAACAATCTGGGAAAAAAGCACACAGAAGGAATCTGTGTACTGCAGTCTGGAGGGAAGATAGATAACCAACAAGCAGACCAGAACAGGCTAGGTCTGGACTAGAGAACAATTTTATCTCTTCTCTGGGTGTGCAGTTCAATTGATAAGCCAACCAAATTGGGTATTGTGAGTGCTGGAAAATGGGAAAGGGCAGACTCCAGTCGGGACTGAAAGGATTTATTAAGTCAGCCACAGCTATGCAAATGTAGTTGTATTGGTCTGAGCCCCAGGTTTCTGCAAGGGAATGTAAACACATAGAAATTGGCCAGCCCTTGCCTAGATATTGATCAGTCATAAGTTAAAACCGGAAGGAAACCTTAGATCACCTGTTTTAATCTCCTAAATTTCACACAGACCATAACATTTCACTAAGGTACAATGTTTTGAGTCCAGTTATGTGAGTTTATCTAAAGCATATTCACTAGACAAGTATCCAGTTTGATCTGAAGACAAAAGAAACAAAGGAACCCACCACCGCTTGCAGTTTTTCATCCTCTCCATCCCTGCCAATGCTTGATTATCCCATAGTTAAAAATGTGTTGTATTTCTCATTTGTATTGTTCTAGCTTTAACTTCCAATGGTTTTCATTCTTTTCTAATATTTTTTTCCAAAAGATTGAAGAGCCCATTAGCACCTGCTATTTTTCTCCCCTGAAGACTTTAATCAAGTCATTGCTCAATCTTTTTTTGATAAGTTATTCATACTGAACTCTCACTGGAAAGCATTTTCTCTACCCATCAGAATATTTTGCAGCTCTCTGTTTCATCAGATTTTCCCTGTGAAAGAATGCAGCACATACAGTGGAAACCAGAAAGAAGCAATTCCAGCTCTGAAACTTTGTGTCAAAGTTTCCTCAGTGTTCCTCATTCACTGTCCTAAAATCTTCTAGGGTCAGCCGTTTACCATTTTCCATCTATTTCTATCTAGGTTGGATCAAACAGTACTCTGAAACATCATTTCAAATGCTGATGATTCATATTAATCACCTATAGAGTGGCATAGTATCACTGAATATTCTAACTTCACAGGTAGCTGATCTGCTATTAGATAGCTAATGTTTAATATCATCATTGACAATTCTGCATGAGTTGAGCCACTGAATTGTATTCTGGTGCCAGATGAGACACAAATTCTTATTCTCCTCCTCCTCTATCAGACCTCTCGGTTCATAAAAAATAAAAGAAATTTACTCCAAAACTTGCATGACAAATGCCAGAGGATTGTCCATTTTAATGCTTGGGAGGATTAAAAGGGATATTTATGCTACCTCACTGTAGGCATCTAGTAGGGATACCTAATTTAGCCTTTTTCGATTCCTAATGAGTATGATTCAGTGCAGGAACTTAACTTTGGTGTCAGAAACTATGGCTTTTCTTGGGAGGAAGCTGTACTCTAGGAAATACCCTAAGTGTTTTTTAAGATGCCCACTCTTTCTTCTTTCTCACATTCTCAAATTTTGTTTGCGTGGGAACCAGAAAATAGGAAGAGAGAGACAAAAAGGAATGGTCTGTGCTTGAGTAGCTTCTCAAAAAAAAAGTTATGACATGACAAAAACTTTCTATTGTTAGAAAGTTTGAATAGCCCTTTTTATTTCTGCACCCATCAATACAATTCTTCAAGGGACATTTGACCTACAACTCTGTGAACTCCAGTTTACCCTCTGTTATTCAATCTGATGAAAAAGCTGCTAGATAGAATGGAGTTATTTAACATTAATTGAAAAAAAGCTACATTACGAGAGTAGAGTATGCTGCTGGGAAAATAAAAGGAAGACCTGCCTCTCAACATTATGAGATTAGAGGCCTCTGAGCATTAGAATTACATTAGAAGAGCAAACTTTCACTGGTAAATTGAAGGTATATGTTCAAAAACCATCTTAACATAATAAGTAGCCACTAAAATACTCTCCCCTAAGGGACAAGGACCAGGGACAAGGAGCAAAGACAACCCAGACCTCTGCCTTGCCCTTGTCGAGTGTGCCAGGCAAGGCCTAGTAGATGTCACAGTGTTAGAAGTAGGCAGCTGATGCTGGCACCAGAAACAGGCAATAATGAATGCATTGGCACTCCTTGCACTTAGTTGTTAAACAAGAAGACACAGTACTTAGTCAACAAGGAGATAGATGTAAACAGACTGATCAATGATAGAAGGCCACAAAGCACATAGGCTGGCAACTAGAGTGGTACCAGACCATTGATCATATATGTGTTGTGTACAGAATATGCATTATCTGACCACTTCATAAATGCTAAGAATCATGTTACATGAAGTAAACACTATTTCAGTCAGTAGAAATGGAAAATAGAATGTTTGTGGAATCTTAATATAATGGCATCAGAACAGGTATAATTTCAACTCTGGCACAGATGACACAGGTTAAGACTAAACATCTGCCTGTCTCATATCTGATGTTACAGTAACTCAAGGAATCCCTTAAGCATAATCAGAACAGATCTCTATCATTCAGGTGACTGCTAAAAAGATATTCTAGAAGCACTGAAAGGACAGGGCAAATTTAGCTATAAAATAATGCTGACTGACTTAGTAAGTACAAGTTTGTACTCGGGTTTTCTGAAGCATTGAAATTAAACAGTGAATTTTACTGTGGCAGGTTCTCATGTCTACATTTCATAAGGAGATCTACGGAAGCACTAAGAAAGCTAATAATCTTAGCTGAAATACACAGTATAGCCTTTAGCACTGAGCTGCTGGCTCACTTAGGCACGTGCTTGAAATAAAACATGTTTAAATGCTATTCTGAATCAATGTCCTTTTTTAAATGGAGACTTCCAAAAATGAGCAAAAGACATGTCATGGTCAATACATTTGGGGCACTTTAATATTCATTTTCATGTATGTTTATATGTATTCCTCAGTGAGTTATTTCTTTGTTCATTTTGTTATGGTTTTTTTTTTTTTTAGATATCATGTAGGACTGGAAAGTATTCTCCTAGGACATCAGTGAAGATCTATGCTCTCACAGACAGGCACAGCATATATTGATTACGATCCATTTTTAAAAAAAAAAAAACTTTCTTACTGGAAGGCTATTCCAGAATATCTAGATTCCTCCAGCCCAAATCTCCAGTGCACATATACAAAGCATGCTTAAATTGTATGTTATTGATTATCTTTCTTGGCAGGGATTCAGTTTAGTCTCTTGTATCCCGTGAAATTTCTCATCAGGTTGGTAAATGAATACTGGGGATCTCTCCTCATGCACCATTAGGAACTCTTTTCAGTAGTTCAAGCCAATAATTAGAAAGAAACACAAAAAGAGATTCATTTATGCTCAAGGGTGATGGCTCACATATAGGTGTATACACGACATACATTTTCTCCTAAGACACATGATGGGTGTAGAGAAATATGTTAAGAGACAACTATTTACAGTTTTAATCAGGATCATGTAACGTGTAATTCTCAACCCAGAGGTTCAGGTACCCATGATTAAGCACTAGTTTGGTGCAGATGTGTGATCTGACTCCATTTTACTAAGAAAATTGTGACAAGGTGTGACAAAGCATGTGAGCTACATCCTTGTAAGATAAGAAAAGCAAAAACACAGATAGAAATGTAATTGTTGAGACACAAACAGTTAACACCTTGGGGATTTTGGAGGAAAAAAGCTGATAAGGAAAGATATAATTGCCCATAAGCGGGGGGGGGGGGGGGGGGGGGGGGAAGGAGGGGGGAGGGGTTGAAGACAGAGAGAAAGAGAGAGACTAAAGACACTCTAGGATGGTAGTTCCACAACATCAAGGATCAGCTCCTTCGAAGGAATAACAAAGACCAACCCTTCCTGCCTGATTCACAGCTGTGTCCCGGTGTCTCTCCAGCGGTGTGAGTGTAAAGCTTAGCCTTCTGGCTTGTTAGACCTGGCTGTCTATTATCTGTATTAACCAGTAAGTTAAAAATCTACATATGTTTTGTGTACATCCTGCTGCAGAGTCTCTGTGTATTCAGCAAATGTCGCCTGAACTACATGACCCAGAGAGGAAGGGTTACCAAGAAGCTTCACTGCTGCAACTGGTCCAAGCTTTGCTGGATCAGCACCCCTACCCAAAACTTATCTTTATCCCACCTACTTTCTAGTGAGCAGAAAACCTCTCTTCTCTTCTTTGATTGTTATATTCTCTGTGTTCATAGTAGTGATGATATAGGGTAATAAAAGTCAGGAAAGACTGAAGTCTGTTTTCTCTGCCTTTTAGAGTAAATAGGCAAATAGTTAGGTAGGAAGTGAGACTTCAAACAGGAATCCAAATTACTCTTTTACTTCACTCCTTTTTTGCCTATGGACCCTTCCTCACTCTGTAGTGTCCGTAATCCCACTCGTCCTTAGGCACTTCAGAAGAAGAGAACAAACTGTGATACTGGAGTTCTGAGTTTACCCATTTTTATTCCTAATGCCCAGAAAGTTTCTAACCCTGGGTACGTCAGCATTCTGCTAAAAGAGATCAAACAGGAAAGGACTGGTTTTTAATTCAAAACCTTATCCTATTGAACACATCACAGTAGATGACCACAGAATTTATTGGCAAGAAACTTGTTTGTTGGAGCTTAATCTCTGATTAACAGCTCTCTTTGGCTCTATTTGGCATTCATATGGGGTCATTCTGCTGAGATGAAAAGTGCATTTAAAGCTCTTTCTCATTCTTTTCTGAGCAAAACATGACCTAGATGCCAAGCCTATTACAGTCAAATAAAAATAGCTTGACAATCACCAAACTCATTTAACTGTGCACATTTTCTGTGTATCTTTTCAGCTTTCTGAGACCTGTTTACAAGGCTCAAGGTGGGATGCTGCATGCAAGGCCTGGGTGTTTACAATAAAGTGATAATATAAATCTATTGAATTTGCACTTTTTGCCCTTAGAGAAATATGTTGTACAACCCCTATGCTGCCTTTTACTCAAAGGTCATAAACAGTTGTCATGAATCAAATTTTGTAGCATATTTTTGATATAAGAATACATTATATGACCCATTTTATGGATGTGTAAATAGCCACAGGAAAGTAATATGATTTCCCAAGTGCCACACAACCAGGCAAGATTTCTCTCATCTAATATTATCTGTCTATGGGTCAAGTTTAGCCAGATTGTCTCCACGACCTTTATTGCTGAAAAGAAGAGACGTTTGTCCAGAGAATGATGTATCTCACCTATCTTCCACCTTACATTATTCCATGGTTCTACCTTAAACGTTTAACTTAGGCTGAGATGGATCTCCCTATGGATGAGCCACTCCTTTCCATTCGCTACAGAGGGAGCTTTGATGACTAGTTTAGACTTGACAACTTTTAGACAGCTGAAGCTAGACTATATTATTAACATTAGGTGACATGGAGGCCACCTTTAGTGATAAATAGAAGCTGGACTCATCAGTTCTTTCTCTGTCTTGATTTACAAGATCTGGATTGGATATATTACAGATCTGTGGTATTTACTACCATTTACAATGTGTTGTCTTCCTTGTTTTGGCAAAGACCACTATCAACAGCAACAGCAAAAAACAACCAAAAACGCATCCCTGCAAATTGTTACAGGATTTCATCAGCAAAACTGGAAGTTATACTGATTAACGCTACTTGAGCATCTTGTCCTTTTACAATAACTCTCACTTAACAAGAGAGTTAATGTGAACAATTTTCTTGAGTAACACTTACTGTGGCCATTTAGAGGTTAAGCTACAGGCCTGAAGCAGTTACTCATGTAGAAACAAGAGTGAAAATATAACAAAAACTTTCAGGATTTTTCTATCTGATTTTTGGGTTTGGGTTGGGTTTGGGTTTGTTGATCTTTTTTGATGGCATAATACTGTTAGTAGATCATAGAATCATAGAATCATAGAATCATACAGGTTGGAAAAGACCTCTAAGATCATCGAGTCCAGCCGTCAACCCAACACCACCATGCCCACTACACCATGTCCCTAAGGGCCTCATCTACACGTCTTTTAAATACCTCCAGGGATGGTGACTCCACCACTTCCCTGGGCAGCCTGTTCCAAGGCCTGACCACTCTTTCAGTAAAGAAATTTTTCCTAATGTTCAATCTAAACCTCCCTTGGCGCAACTTGAGGCCATTTCCTCTTGTCCTATCGCTGCGAGCGATATATCGATGCGATGTTATATCGATGCGAGCAGTGAACTGATTGTCCTCTAACATCTCTCAGCTCCACAAAAGAAACGAGTGGAAATAATCATAAAAGTTTTGGGAAAAAACAGCATTTGCCTTTTAAATGGTAGCACATTTTCATTTAGGCATCAGAGCCCGACATAGTGTAAGTAATGACAGAGCCACATCCATGTTTGATCTCTCTGGTGCCTCATTCTTCTTCAGTGCATTGATCACTAAGAAAATTATTCAAAATTATTAGCAGAGAACACAGATATAAATCAGAGACTGGGTTCACAACATGAGATGAAGTCCTATAGGGATCAAAAAACTCGAAATATAGTCTTCACACCATTGCTGAAATTGAAGAGAAGCCACTTCTGTGGCTTAGGAGTGGATCCTTATATTGTGAGTAACACTGTGATACTCAAAAAAAGGAGATGTAAATGATGGTTGTGCTCCTGCAGCTCACAGGAGCAAGTCAACAATGATTTCACTATCAGAAATAAGCTGGGACTTAAAAATTACTCGAGTGGTTTGGCCTCCCTGACACTGTTATCCAGAGTAGTTGAGAATCATTTTGGAAAAGTGCTTGCTATTCTTTAGCTTTGGGAAGCTTCAGGAATTATTTTGATAGTATGAAATAAACACAAACCAAGCTTTATTCAATGCCTCAAACCACCACCCATTTCTTACTTGCAACAGTCCCACCAAGCTAGTGGCAAATTACCTCTGCATTGGGACAAGGTGGAAAAAAGAACAAGTGCCAAATGGTTAACACCAGCCTCTGCTTTGGTTGGTTTAGCCATACTGGCTTTACTCTAGTGATATTTCTAAATGGCAATCAAGCTGTAACTCTGTAGTGGCTGTTATTTTCAGGGAATAATAATTGTAATAGTCAGGGGGCTGTAGTTTCCCTGATTCTCTGCAAAGGAAGCTGAGAGAAAAATATCAACTTGCCTTTTTACTTTTTTCCTAAATTTATCTTAAACAAAAAGGAGAAATGTCGCTAGAGACCTTTCTGGCAAAGCGCTAGTAGCTGCAAAAGTAGTTTTTTCTAATATATAAACATATATGTAAAAGAAAAATGAAATATTTTCAAAAGCATTTAAAATATATATATTTTGTTCATGCCTGTATGCATTTTTCCTTTAGTGTCAGGGCCTGTATCGTACTCTCAAGGTCTGTTTTTCCCATTTATGAATCCTTTGTCATTTCCCCCTCAGAGCCAGACAATCTATTTGTTTTACCAAAGGGACAGAGGAGGGGAGAGGACTGCTTTCATCCACAGCTGAAGACTCTACCCATCCTCCCTTCCCCTGTCGCCTTGAGGTGACAGACATCATAAGAACGCAAACTGTGCATCCGGTGAGTAATTTATACCAGTGTCAAAATGTTTTGCAGTAACATTTGGTGAAGTTCCAGGAAAAGAACTTGCAGCCAAATTTTACACTACCAATTCAGTCTCAAAACAGAAAAGGAACATACCTGTTTTTCCCACATCCTCTTAGATAATACTGTCCAGGTGGTCAGCCAGATATATATATGGGGAATTTTTAAGCATTAACATTAATTAATATCCAGCTTCAGTGGATGAAAATTATGATAAATGAGCCAATTTTCAATCACATTTTCTCCACTATTACCATGTGAGCATTCTGTTACCAAGAGTGGCAGTGTGGTAGAGTAAAAATATCAAGAGCAGATAAATCTGGAGCCTCCTGCTCCTCGAGTCAGAGAGTGTGATAGAAGTGGTTCTGTCTCAAATTTATCTGCTCTGTCTCATATCAGATCAAGAACTCACTGGTAACACAATAGTAATGCCTAAGCATATTACACAATTAGGCTGGGTGTGTAATATAGAGGTAATATATTTACAGAGATTTGTTTTTGTTGAACAGATATTTTCCTATGGAATTCTTCTGTAAGTCTGTTAAATTAAACTTTTAGATTAGATATCAGGAAAAATTTCTTCCACCAAATTTCTAACCACCAAAAGGGTTATCAAGCCTTATTGGAACAGGCTGTCCCGGGAAGTGGTTGAGTCACCACCCCTGGAGGTATTCGAAAGATGTGTAGCTGTGGTGCTTAGGACATAATTTAGTGGTGGACTTAGCAGTGCTAGGTTAATGGTTGGACTTGTTGATCTTAAAGGTCTTTTCCAACCTAAATGGTTCTATGATTCTATGATTTTACACCAAATAGTGTCTTTCAGCACCCAAAAAGCCTTTGTTCATTTTCAATGGCCATTACTGTCAATACGTCCATGTACGCTCCATCATTACCTTCCAAAGTACCTGTAGATGTGCTCGTGTGTGCATTTGAGTGTACCATCTTTAGAGCAGAAATTCTAATTTTGGTTATATATTTTTTTGTCATGGTTTAACCCCAGCTGGAACTAAGCCCCACCCAGCCGCTCGCTCACTCCTCTCAGTGGGATGGGCAGGGAATCAGAAGAGTAGAAGTAACAAAACTCAGGGATTGAGTTAAAGACAGTTTAATAGGTAAAGAAAAAGCCATGTGCATAAGCCAAGCAAAACAAGGAATTCCTTCACTATTTCCCATCGGCAGGCAGGTGTTCAGCCATCTCCAGGAAAGCAGGGCTCCATCACACGTAGCAGTTACTTCGGAAGACAAACACCATCACTCCGAACATTCCCCCCTTCCTCTTTCTTCCACGAGTTTTATATGCTGAGCATGACATCATATGGTATGGAAGACCCCTTTGGTCAGTTGGAGTCAGCTGTCCCAGCTGTGTCCCCTCTCAACTTCTTGTGCACCCCCAGCCTCCTCGCTGATGGGGTGGGGTGAGGAGCAGAAAAGGCCTTGACTCTGTGTAAGCACTGCTCAGCAGGAACGAAAACATCCCTGTGTTATCAACACTGTTTCCAGCACAAATCCAAAACATAGCCCCATACTAGCTACTGTGAAGAAAATTAACTCTATCTCAGCCAAAACTAGCACAATTTTTCCACAGTGGTTTTCAGTGTTTGTTTGTTTACAAAACACTGAATATTTTCTAGGATGTAACAGATACATCTGCAGAGCATTTAAACTAACAGGCCTACTCTTCAGAGTGAGAAAGGTAAAATCTGCAAGGTGTCTTTCAGGAACCTTAAAGTAACCTGTGAACTACCAAGATCCAAGGAATACAATTTGAAAACCAGTTCTCACACACAACGGTAATGCAGACTTCTAATACCACTCCACTACAAATACGATATATTATAGCACATATCACATACCCATTGTGCTCAGCACTAATCCATATAGTAAAGAAAGGCATCTTTAGAGAAAGAAATTGTATAAAACACATATAGTACTTGTGATTCTTGAAATAGCTTAATTTATAAATACTTTTTCTTTCTGTATATCTTTACTGTGAAAATATTTTACCAGAAGTCTCTTTTTTATGAATTTGTACCTTAACTATACTAAAATGGGCCTTGAATCAGAACCTGCTTAGCTGATGTCTGTTGTTAGTGGCAGCTAGTCTGCACTCCCAGTGATACAAGTAGAGGCTTGACTGTGCATAAAGAGCATGTTCTATAATTTTAACTGGTATTTCAGATCATGGCAGTCAACAAGGCTTACGGAAATACTGTCTTGAGCAAACTACCTTAGCATATTCATCCTTGCATTGCATTTGTTTCACATTGCTATTGAGATGTCAGTTTGTCCCTAATTTAGTTCACATTCAAATCAATCAGCTTCTCTGTTTTCTTCATAAAGTTAGATCTAAGATAAATGAAATTCCCACCAGCTTTCTTTGTTATGTCACTAACAGCCCGAATATTTGCATTTTGATTTTGCTGTGTGCTTCACACACTGGATCCAATTTGTCTTCTACCCACACTCTTGCCTACGTGCTCATGTCCCTTTGTCACAAGGATCCCTCCTGCTTATTACACTGTTTTCAAATCTGGCCCATTAAAAGTGACTGTAAATGTTATGAATGTGGATTATTGATGTTTACAAGAGCATACCAGGGCAATGAGGACCCTACCCATGCTTTGTTTTGTTTGTACTCTTCCCTAAGCTTTTGCTACTCCTCCCTGATAGAACAGTTTCAGACGAGATTTACATGGGGTCAAACTTTGAAAGGCAGTTCTTTGTATGTTGACTTTTCACATGCAAAATATATGAGGATGTCTTTGACCCAAAGGAAATATCACAGGGGGTGGAGGGTATTAAAATGGTAGTAATACTCAGGGTAAGACTATATTCAGAGGAAAAATTTCTTGACTCTCCACTTCTCACCCCACCTCAACTTCTCAGCTTGAAATTGCCAGTAATTGATTTTGTGAAATTTAAAAAAACAGTGAAATGATGCCTAAATTTTCAAAAATCCAGTTGTAGTGAAATAAATTGAGAGGTTGTTTTTAAATTTGCATACTGAGAATAAAGGACTTTTGCACACTCTCTTTTAGATATGTGAACTCTCCTTAGCACTCAGGTCTTATTCTTAGGCATTTGCATTGCCAGTAGTACAAAAAAACCCCACCATAATATCTTTGTTTATATCAGTAACTATTCAGTGAATGTGGAATACAGGCAATGATGAATACAAAACTACTTGCTGATATAAGGAATATATATTTTGTAGATGAGTAAACAGACTTGATTAACTGCTTCATTAGAGCACAAGAAAACACATTTACAGTTGAATGAGGAATTGCCATTATACTACAAAAATATTTTGCGTTCAGGTATATACAAATCTATCCCAGAAAACCAAACATTATGAATATAACTTTTTGGTTGGGTTGTTTTGGTTTTTGCCTCACTACCACATAATAGGCAATAACTTGGTCGATGTGAAAAGAATCTGTTGGCCTACAGTGAATAGCAGCACTTTTTAAAAGTCTTGTTTGTTTCATACATTACAAACAGAATGAGGAATACATGTGTTCTTCATATTTCAATCAAAACGTGGGAGTACATATCCAATCTTTACTTAGGTTAAACTGTGTTTAACTCCTCACAATAACCTTTATCAAAGCGATGCAAAAAAATATGGTTTTCTGCAAGCATTGCATTTATCTTGAAATTTCTTGAGAGTCAGCTGCGAAAATCAAAATGAAATTTTTTTGTGTGTGTCCTATTTTATTGTTTGATTTTATTGCAACGAAAAGCAGATTTACTAATTTGACCAGTGAGATTCACTGCAAATATTACTAGTAATGATTTAATGTATTCTTGCAAGTCATTGATAACAGTAAGAAGCACATGCCAGGAATTGCATCCTAAGAGAGATCACTAGATAGACAGTAACTCCTACAGTGAAAGCCCAGAATTAGCTAGTTTCTGTTTTGCTGAACTTCTGCAGGCTGTTCTTATATCATTCTAATTTCTTCATAAACATGTGCTTCAGTATCAAGTCAAATGCTTAGAGAAATCTGTGCAGAAGAAATCAATTGTACTTGCTTTATCTACCAAGCATACTACTCTGAAAATTCTTCTGTAAGTTTTTCCAGATTGGCATTAATTATATTGGTTCCTTTAACTTTTTAGTAGTTCATCTGCATACCAGCCGTATCACTATTTTGCCCAGGACTGACATTACGATGACAAGCCTGTAACTGTGAAAAGTTGACCAATTTACCCTCTTTAAAACAAATTGCAAAACATTAGCTTCTTCCAGAACGTTGGAGCTTTTCCAGCATTTCAAGGCTTATTGAAAAATCAACATTAACGGCCCAGAGAGCTCCTTAGCCATATCCTTTAAACCTCTTAGTCATAAATTATGTGACATTGCTTTTAAGTGTGTAGCTTTAGAAAAACTAATCACTCTATTCATTGCTTTCATCAAATCTTCATGTGACATGATTCAGATACATGTTTAATACCCAAATAGAACCAATATATTTATCGAACATCCAGTCATTTACTGATAATTCCACCATTTTTCTCCAAAACCTGCACAATATCAAGATAAAGATCCTTTTTTCTTTAATTATACTTATTTCTCTATATAAAAGTATCTTCTTATGTTATTACTGTTTTTAACAGACACAGGTTAGTCCTGTATCCCTTAGCATTCCATACTAATTTTTTGTATCTCCTGGCTTATGAGAAATATTTATCACCTTTTTCTTTTGTTTTATTTGTCACATGTAACTGCTCTCTTTTACATTCTAAATCATAGTCATTTATAACCAGTGTGGCCCTCCTTCTCAAGAGTGACCATAGCTTTTCTGGTACCCACCAAAATATTCTTAAACAACTCCTCGTTCTCTCTCATATTTTTCATGCTTTTATTTCTTTCTCCCAACATTTCCCTTCAGCCCACAATTGCATTTAGCCTGCAATTTTTTCAGCTCTTTGAAAAGAGCATTGACCATAATTATTTCTGAATTAAGACAATGAACTAGTATAGTACATTAGTAAATGCGTAGAGTATATGTGAAAAGATATATATATTTTACAGTAGAAGGTTTCAATATCGTAAAATCAAAGATTTTTTTTTTTCTGTCTTTCTTTTCAAACACCACAATTCCTGTATTCTTACATTTGAGAAGAATAATGATGTAGATAACAAGGGTAAAGGTATTTGATATCTTTCCTGAGTGCATCTGTGAATACCATGTCCAGGTTTTTAGCCATATTGAGTAGCACTGGTTTTGTACAATTGTTAGTGTTAAGAATTTCTGCCTTGCTGCAACTCTTCATAAATAATCATATGCCTCTACCACATCCTGCCACACCAGAGAAGTAGGAATAGTGCACATGCATAATCCCTTAGCAGTATAGTTGAATACTATAGGAATTAAACAGATCTTTCAAAACTTCCGTCAGTCTTGAGCCTTACAACAAATACAAGATATCCAAATACTTTCTCAGACCTCTTATATCTCTGTTTTTTTGTAACTGAGAACACAAAATGTAAAACATCCTTATCTGGAGAAGGCCTGTATCCCTGTTTTGTCTTCCCTGGGTAAGGTTTATACAGATTGAGCTCGTGGCTCAACATCTTAGCTGTTAAAAAGGGGTTTTTTACTTCACAAAACACTTTCTTGTATGTGCCAAATTTATTTCAGACACACATGTTTAAAAGTACTGGAATCAACAGCATAACTACCTTCTGTTTTAATCCTTGTTCACTCAGTCAACACTGTTATTTTGCTTTTGCACTTGGCCTCTTAATCCATTCCACTAATTAGTTTTTTTACCCTCTAAACCCCTATAGCATGTGCCTGCTGTGTGCATGCTCTGACCATTAATCACTAAACCCTCCATTTTCCATCCAGATGTTTACTACTGTTATCTCCCCCTTTTATCTTGGCTTATATATTGACTTCTCATCACTGGATTTGTCCTATTAACCTTGGTTTATTTTTTTTAAAGCAAGTCCCACATGGCATTTCCTTTTTTTAGAAATACATTAGATGACACAATGGTGTATGAAAAGTGTTGAATTCTGAGCCAGGTCATATAAAGCCCTTTGTTTATCTATTGAGGTTCAAGAAAAGGCTTTATCTATATTTACTGCCCCTCAAACGAGGGGCAATAGAGGATAGATAGCTACTGACTCAAGCTGCATTAGGTTCTCAGAAATGACACTTCCTCAGAAAGAATTATTGTCTTGTAGACTAGCCAAGAGCACAAAGTCCAGGAATGTGGCACTTTTCTTCAGGACAACTCAGCGTTTTGTGGAAATTCTATGTCTTGCAGCCAGCCATGCCCACAAGCTGCAGAAACATTAGTTTATGTATGCCAGTGTGTCTACCTTCTTCTATCCGCAGAGTACAGCTATGATGGGGCTTACATAGCTACGTAGTGTAAGAGATGTTCTCTCTTTCTTACGTGTTTTATTCCTACCTTTTTTCTTATCATCATGTGAAACACCATATTGTAAATTCTTTGAACCATGCTAATATCTTTTTTGTTTGTACTGTGAAGCTCATTTGATATATCAGTGCTAGAAAAGTGGTTAAGCTTTGGTTAACATTATCTCAGGGTACGTTAGCTAGACATGACCCTCTGTGAGGACAGACTTTGCCCAGCCGAATCACATCTACTCTACAGATAGTTTGTTTGCCCTGTCTTGCCTTGGGGGTAACAAAAACATTACAATGATTAAAAACTGCTATAAAGGCAGAAAAAGGAGAAATATAAAGTGATCAGTTTTCTTACACTTTGTTACCTCCTTTTAGTACAGAAAAGGTTTGTAGTGTTTTATCCATCAATGACTAGTACCTAGACATTGGTTTTAAACAAAACATGGGGAGGGGGAGGAATGGCTGTGGGCTGCACTATTGTCAGAGGATTATAAAAAAAATAATAATAATAAAAGAAAATTTAAAAAATCCACAATCTGAATGCTGGATACTATTTATTTCCCATTTGGTACCTTCTGAATCATTACCTTCCATCACCTCCAGCAACATGTGTTCCAAACATGTTATCGCTCCTAAATAAACTTAAAAGCTCTTGTATCTGGACTTCCTTCATGATTAATAATGACCTGATGACCTCGTCTCTATTTTATAGTAAACAAGTTAATTAATCTGTTAAATTCTCTCACTCTATTAAAATAGGGTTTCACAGAGTCACAGAGTCATGTGAATGCTAGTGTGTACTGTTGTCTGGTATTATTCTCTGTAGGTGCAGGACTTTGCATTTCCCCCCATTGAACTTCATGAGGTTTCTGTTAACCCATTTCTTCAGCCTTTCAAGGTGCCTCTGTACGGTGATGCACCCATCTGGTGTATTGTCCGCTCCTCCCAGTTTTGTATCATCCGCAAATATGCTGAGGGTGCAGTCCATCCCATTGTCCAGGCCATTACTGAAGATGTTGACCAATATTAGCCCCAGGATCATCCCCTAGAACACACCACTAATGACTGACTGGCCTCCAGCTGGACATAGTGCCACTGAACACAATCCTTTGGGCCTGATCATGCAGCCACATTGCTTTGGTTTGGTAGGGTTCAGCTACAGACTAGGTCCATAATAGAGTTAACACTAAGTTAATTCGTCATGCCAACAAGACAGAAGATATAAATAGAAGAATGCTTACCACACAGGAAAACCAAGACAAAATGGTGTGACACTATTATGATCCATCAAAAGAAAGGAAAACAACAGAAATATGCATCACCTGTTACAACACCTTGTTGGAGGCCACAAGATCAGCTGATCATGAACAAGACCATGTTCATAACTTCTTTCCAAAATACCACCTTGTATCCCAGCTGATCTATAGTTTCATGCTCTTAACTGTTACAAATTATCACATTCAGTGTTTCCTCTTTCCAGGTACTTTATACATGTAATGTATAACATTTTCATTCAAAGCTTTGCTCTTTTAGCCAATTATATAATGAGTATTATATTCATATATTCAGATATTCAGATATTCAGTATATATTTCAGAATGCCACCAACTGGATAACAATTTTGAGGGAGGAGTTATTTATTATACTCGTAGTTAAAATATTTCTTAATCATGGTTGTGTTTATATTTGCCAAATATTGTTCCTTAATGAGGCTTAGGGTCTAGACACTGAATGGGATTCACCGCACCTATGTTTATCTGTTGAAGAATCGGGGATTTTGCAGAAACAGATATCTAGGACCAGCTTTACTTACTAAATGGCCCTGCCAGGTGGAGAGTCATTCTGTCCAGCTTAATATCTGTTAAAGGATTTCATTAAATTCCCTTTAGAAATAGCACACTCTTCTCCTTGAGTAAATATAAGTAATGAACTTGGGATACACACTGACCTTTAAATGGCCAAGGGTACCTGAACTGAAATCTAGAGTGACTCTGCATTTTTGGTTTCATTACACTTTCCTCATACGTATTGTACATTGTCTTCACTGCATGTTTGTACAAAATATGTTTGTCATTGTACATTCTAATAAATGCTATGAACTTAAGTCAGCAATTAACAAAGTTCAAATCATTCAGTGGGATGAATTTCTTTTATGGCAGTAAGTGATCTTTTTATACTCAGGCCAAGTAGCATTTTCTGCTCTCATTGGAGGTCAGATCTGCTTGTAGTCGACTAGACATTGAGTGTAGTTGAGTCTGCCCAGCAGTCAGATCCCAGGGAGACAGCCAAGGAAATCCTTTTCTAATGAAGATAAATCCAGTGTCAGGCAGGATTCTGCTAGCACAGAAGAGATGCCCTGATTGACTCAATTATAAGGATGAAGGGTTTACAGGAAATGGATATAGGTGAATGTACTTTTAGTTGAAAAAAGTCGGCACCTTTACTACAAGTTATGATCCTATTTGAGGAAAGCAAAGCCTAAGGATTGGCTTTTCTAAAGGACAGGGTCACAGATGTGTGATCTGTGGAAATCACCTAAGAATTACTGAGGCTTCAGAGCCTTCAGTCTGACTGGAATGTGAAAATCATCTTTAAGCTAAACCAGAATAAGTTACATTAAAGTGTGTTATTATTTCATTTCTTATTATGTTTCCAAGTAAAGAAATAGACTTCATAAAGTTTGCATTTCAGTAAGTAAATTCACTTTCACCTTTACTTTAATGTTTGTTTACTCTTAAGAATTATTTAAGGAGTGCTGCCAAACAGTAAGTATCCCAAGAGAGTGACAAGACTTTTTAAGGCTCATCCATTGCCAAGCAGTGACATCTCACAAATGAGACAGAGTCCTCGAAGGTTTGCAGCGTGCTCCTCTACTGAGCTGCAAGAACGCTCTCAAAGCCTCTTATTGCCAGAATGTGTTTGACTTCCAACAGACAATGAAGGAAGAGTCTCAGATCCACTAGCATTCTCAGGATTCATTTTAGTCAAAAGCGGCAAATCTGCTTGTGCTAGATTCACAAGGTGATTTTAGACTCAGTATCTCACTGTGCAACTTGCAGGCAATTTGTCAAGGAGACATCGTAAAACCAAGGCAGTAAGTGGTATCTCTACTGAGACAGAAGAGGAATGAGAAACATCAGAGCTTGGGAGCAAGGAATGTTTGTATGGTAGGTTAACAAAAGCAAATCAGAAGAAACTGAGCTCCAACTCACAAAGATTGGGAACACGCATCTGATCAGGATTCGTTAGAAATACCATCCAGACAGGCATCTGCATTCAATTGTTTGTTTCTTCCCTTTCAGACCATTCACCTGGTACCTGACATACATGGAAGCTTGAGCGCCCTCTGTTTCATCTGAAAGGTCAGGTTTGACTGAGGCTTAGTAAATATAACATTTCTGAGACAGAAAATAATAATAATACTAAAAACAACGATCTCCCCTTTTTCCTCTAACAATTTTAAATTCTGTACAAAAAAATTATTTTCTGTAGTAATAAGCCTCTGTCTGAAAACGTCTCTCAGTTATGTGATATTCTACAGCATAGGATCAGTTATGGTTTAAAGTGCCTTGTTAACTGAGCAGACCAGAAATTTACTGACAATGTGGGACTGCAGAATAGTGGACATGATGTGAATGGTAAAAATTTGCTGATAAATGCTTCTTGTTAAACTATTTAGAAATCCTGTGAAGATCCGTTGCTGTAATTAGACAGGAACCAAAACTTGATTGGCTTTATAAACTATTATTTTGAGCGTTCCTTTTGAACTCTGTATGCAACAGAGTTCAGAAGCTAAATGTCAAAGAATAAAGATGTTCTATTTTGGAGATTATCCACAAAGAAGCAGGTCTGAAATCTGGCAAATATTCATTTCTCACTGAGTTCTCAGCCAGATAGAGATTGAAAATACTAGTGTAAGAGACTGACAGCTAACCTTCTTGTAATCACTGAACAGTTCATTTCAGTTGTCTCATCTGTATTACTCCCACATCTCTTGATACTTTTCTATGGCAGTCTCATTTCTTTCTAATATAGGAAAGACTTTTATGGAGATATCAGTGTAAAAAGAGGTGTTAAGAAGAAAATGTGTCTATTAATGAATGAAGTAAGGGAAGACAATTATACAGAATGTTTAAAATACTGAATTCTCTGTTTTATTCCTCTTCAGAAAAACAAACAAACAAACAAAAACCAAAATAGAAAAGAACTCTGAGCAGTTATGAAAAAAAAACATATGGATATAGTAATATGGGTTAGTGATGAAAAAATGGGAAAAATACGTTGGAAAGCAATCACTATTTCTAAAATCTTTGTAGACCAGGTGATCTGCATTTTTCTCAGGTAAAAGTTCGTCCTAAGGCCCTTTAAAAACAACAGAAAATTTGGTATTGACTGCAAGACCCTTGTCGTGGTTTAACCTGGCAGGCAGCCAAATACCACGTAACCGCTCACTCACTCCCCCCACCCCCAGCGGGACGGGGAGAGAATCGGAAGGGTAAGAGTGAGAAAAACTCGTGGATTGAGATAAAGACAGTTTAATAGAACAGGGGAAAAAAAAAGAAAATAATAATGATACTGATAATGATAAAATATACAAAATGAGTGATGCACAATGCAATTGCTCACCACCCGCGCTGACCGATAACCAAGTAGCGATCGGTACTTCCTGGATCACGCCTACCCTTCATATACTGAGCATGACGTCACATGGTATGGAATACCCCATTGGCCAGCTGGGCTGGCTGTCCTGATTATGTTCCCTCCCATCTTGTGTACCTAGCTCAGTCAGTAGGCACAGGAGCTGTCCTTGGACTAGGAGGGCACTTAGCAACAACTGAAAACATCAGTGTGTTATCAACATTCTCCTCATACTAAATCCAAAACACAGCACTAGGAAGAAATGTAACCCTATCCCAGCCGAAACCAGGACAGTATCCACCCCTTATTCCATACCATTTACGTCGTGCTTAGGTCTCACATCTTTTTTAATACATTTCAATTAACCACCACTATCTTTCTTTATATATACACACATATATATATATGCACGCACAGATATCTATGGACTATCCCTCTAAAATGTCCACTGAGTTCATTTAGTCCATGACTTTGGGCTCCATTTGTTATAACAGTCTTTCAGGGCCGAAGAGATGGTGTGCGGTGCTGGGCCGTTGCATCCTGAAGCCAGTTCTCATTTCGGTACTGCTGCGCTCGTCCAATTCTATCATCGTTGCACTTCGCTCGGTTTCATTGGAGTTAGTTCATTCTTCACTAATCTGGGTGATTTTCACTGCTATACCACTGCTATATCATAGAAATAATGACATACAATATCATGTAACAGTTGACATCAAAATTCAGTTCATTGGCTATTTTCACCCAAAATCAAATCCCCTTGAGATACACACCGGACCTCCCCATCCTTTCGCATCACCCACCAAGTATACCCAGATCCTTGAGCAAAAGCAATCCCAAGGATGGGTTTTCCCTTGCCAGAGGCAGGAGTAACCCAGACTGTCTTCCCCAGCATATTTCTCATATGCACGACAGGGACTTTATCTCCATCTACAGTACGTAAGAGTCTTGATTGAGCAGGGCCAGCTCGATTGGCAGATCCCCTGGTATTGACTAACCAGGTGGCCTTTGCTAAATGTGTGTCCCAATGTTTGAATGTCCCACCACCATTGCTCTCAGCGTAGTCTTTAGCAGCCCATTGTATCGTTCGATTTTCCCAGAGGCTGGTGCATGGTAGGGGATGTGATAGACCCACTCAATGCCAGGCTCTTTGGCCCAGGTGTCTATGAGGGCGTTTCGGAAGTGAGTCCCGTTGTCTGACTCAATTCTTTCTGGGGTGCCATGTCGCCACAGGACTTGCTTTTCAAGGCCCAGGATGGTGTTCCGGGCAGTGGCATGGGGCACAGGATATGTTTCCAGCCATCCGGTGGTTGCTTCCACCATGGTGAGCACATAGCGCTTACCGTGTCGGGCCTCCCCATATTTATATTTCGTTCTCCATAACAAAGAGGTTTTACTCGCTTGGCTTGTTTGATTGCAGCGCACGTTTCACATTCGTGGATAACCTGTGCAATAGCGTCCATGGTTAAGTCCACCCCTCGATCACGAGCCCATCTATATGTTGCATCTCTTCCTTGACAGCCTGACGCGTCATGGGCCCACCGAGCTATAAATAGTTCACCCTTATGTTGCCAGTCCAAATCCACCTGAGCCACTTCAATCTTAGCAGCCTGGTCCACCTGCTCGTTATTTTGATGCTCCTCAGTAGCCCGACTCTTGGGTACGTGAGCATCTACGTGACGTACTTTTACAGTCAGGTTCTCTACCCGGGCAGCAATATCTTGCCACAACGAGGCAGCCCAGATGGGTTTACCTCTGCGCTGCCAGTTGTTCTGCTTCCACTGCTGCAACCACCCCCGCAGGGCATTTGCCACCATCCATGAGTCAGTATAGAGGTAAAGTACTGGCCATTTTTCTCGTTCAGCAATGTCCAAGGCCAGCTGGATGGCTTTCACCTCTGCAAACTGGCTCGATTCACCTTCTCCTTCAGCAGTTTCTGCGACTTGGCGTATAAGACTCCATACAGCAGCTTTCCATCTCCGATGTTTTCCCACAAGGCGACAGGATCCATCAGTAAACAGGGCATATTGCTTCTCGTTTTCTGGTAGTTTATTATACAGTGGGGCTTCTTCAGCACGTATCACCTCCTCCTCTGTGGATATGTCAAAATCTTTGCCTTCTGGCCAGTTCGTGATCACCTCCAAGATTCCTGGGCGACTGGGGTTTCCTATTCGGGCCCGTTGTGTGATCAGTGCGACCCACTTACTCCACGTAGCATCAGTTGCATGATGTGTAGAGGGGACCCTCCCTTTGAACATCCAGCCCAGCACCGGCAATCGGGATGCCAGGAGGAGCTGTGCTTCAGTACCAACCACTTCCGAAGCAGCTCGAATCCCTTCATATGCTGCCAATATCTCTTTCTCAGTTGGAGTGTAGCGGGCCTCCGATCCTCTGTATCCCCGACTCCAGAACCCTAAGGGTCGACCTCGAGTCTCCCCTGGTGCTTTCTGCCAGAGGCTCCAGGTAGGGCCATTCTCCCCGGCTGCGGTGTAGAGCACATTCTTTACATCTTGTCCTGCCCGGACTGGCCCAAGGGCTACTGCATGAACTATCTCCTGTTTAATTTGTTCAAAGGCTTGTTGTTGCTCAGGGCCCCATTTGAAGTCGTTCTTCTTCCTGGTCACTTGATAGAGAGGGCTTACGATCTGACTGTAATTTGGAATATGCATTCTCCAAAAGCCCACAACGCCTAAGAAAGCTTGCGTTTCCTTTTTGTTAGTTGGTGGAGACATGGCTGTTATTTTATTGATCACATCTGTTGGGATCTGACGACGTCCGTCTTGCCATTTTATTCCTAAAAACTGGATCGCCTGTGCAGGTCCCTTGACCTTACTTTGTTTTATGGCAAAACCAGATTTCAGAAGGATTTGAATTATTTTCTTCCCTTTCTTCTTCTGCTGTGTTGCCCCATACGATGATGTCGTCAATGTATTGCAGGTGTTCTGGAGCCTCACCCTGTTCCAGTGCGGTGTGGATCAGTCCATGGCAAATGGTAGGGCTGTGTTTCCAGCCTTGGGGCAGTCGGTTCCAGGTGTACTGGACGCCCCTCCAAGTGAAAGCAAACTGTGGCCTGCACTCTGCCGCCAAAGGGATGGAGAAGAAGGCATTAGCAATGTCAATGGTGGCGTACCACTTGGCTGCCTTTGACTCCAGTTCGTATTGAAGTTCTAGCATGTCCGGCACGGCAGCACTCAGTGGCGGCGTGACTTCGTTCAGGCCACGGTAGTCTACTGTTAGTCTCCACTCTCCATTGGACTTTCGTACTGGCCATATGGGACTGTTGAAGGGTGAGCGAGTCTTGCTGATCACTCCTTGGCTCTCCAGTCGACGAATCAGCTCATGGATGGGGATCAGAGAGTCTCGGTTGGTGCGGTATTGCCGCCGGTGCACTGTTGTGGTAGCGATTGGTACCTGTTGTTCTTCAACCCTCAACAACCCCACAACAGAAGGATCCTGTGAGAGACCGGGCAAGGTGGACAGCTGTTTAATTTCCTCCGTCTCCAGGGCAGCTATACCAAAAGCCCACCGGTACCCTTTTGGGTCCTTAAAATACCCTCTCCTGAGGTAGTCTATGCCAAGGATGCACGGAGCCTCTGGGCCAGTCACAATGGGGTGCTTCTGCCACTCATTCCCGGTTAGGCTCACTTCGGCCTGCAATACAGTTAACTCTTGGGATCCCCCTGTCACTCCAGAAATACAAATGGATTCTGCCCCTTTATGGTTTGATGGCATCAGGGTGCACTGTGCACCAGTGTCTACGAGAGCCTTATACTCCTGTGGGTCTGATGTGCCAGGCCATCGAATCCACACAGTCCAGTAAACCCGGTTGTCCCTTTCCTCCACCTGGCTGGAGGCAGGGCCCCTCTAGTTCTGGTCATAGTATCCATCTCTCACTTCTTGCAAACGTGAGTCAAGAATTTCTTCATTGCAATTACAATCCAAAGTAAGATCAGCCCTTCTACTCTGTCTGGGGAACTGTTCACTGGAAACTGGACCGTCGTGAGACAGGGTTTTCCTGACAACTGGAGCAGCATTTTTCCTGGGAGAACCCCCTTGTGTGATTGTTTTTCCTTGCAACTCACGTACACGTGCCTCTAGGATGAAGGTAGGTTTTCCATCCCACTGCCTCATGTCCTCTCCATGGTCACGCAGGTAAAACCACAGGGTGCCCCGTGGTGTGTACTTTCGATATCCTCTCTCTTGAGGAGAAAAACGCTGACTCCTAATGGCTGAGATACTGCTCCGTACAGGTGGAGAATAAGACATATCCTCTTTGAGTTGCTGGACCTCCCGGGACAGTTTCTCCACAGCCGAGACAAGGGAGGAGGAGATAGTTTCTTCAAAATCCCGAAGTCTGCTAACCACCTCATCCACCATTGGTGCTTCTTCCTCTTTCCAGCACAGTACTGCCAACGAACTGGCATACGATGCTGGTGCGCTCCGTACCAACTTCCGCCACATGGGTCGGGTGCACTGGACGTCATCTGGATCTTTGGGTGTTCGGGGGTCATCCAGGTCACTATAAACCACCTCCAGCACGCCTAGTTCTCTCAGGTACTGGATACCTCTCTCCATAGTGGTCCATTTGCCTAGGCGATATATAACATCTTCCTTGAAGGGATACCTTTCCTGCACGCCTGACAGCAGTCGCCTCCAGAGGCTGAGGACCTGTGTCCCTTTTCCAATTGCTTTGTCAATACCTGCTTCCCTAGCAAGGGATCCCAGCTGTTTGGCCTCCTTCCCCTCTAATTCCAGGCTACTGGCCCCGTTATCCCAGCATCGGAGCAGCCAGGTAACAATATGCTCGCCTGGACGACGGCCGAAATCTTTCCGCATATCTCGCAACTCATTCAGGTATAAGGATCGGGTGGTTTCCGTCTCGTTTATGAGTTCTTCCTCTTCCTCCTCCCCTCCTCGTGATGGCCCTGGTTTTCCATCATCCTTTTCTACACGACCTGACTTCCACTTCAAAGATTTCTTCTTCTGTACAGGGGCAACGGATACCAGCGACGGTTGGTCCTCTGGTTCAGCTGTAGTACCCGTCGCGAGGGTTTGGGTAGCTGCAGTGCCTGTCGCGGGGGTTGGAGTATTTGTAGTGACTGTTGCCGGGGTTTGAGTGGCTGCAGTGCTTGTCGCACTGGTTGGAGTAACTGCAGTGACTGTTGGCGGGGTTTGAGTAGCTGCAGTGCCTGTTGCGGGGGTTGGAGTAACTGTAGTGACTGTTGCCGGGGTCTGAGTAGCCATAGTGGTTGTTGTGGGGGTTGAAGTAGCTACAGTGCCTGTCGTGGGGGTTTGAGTAGTCACTGTATCTGTTGCTGGGGTTGATCTCTGGACAGTATTCCTGAATAGTTGTTTAACTCTAAACAAGGCCTGAACCACATTCAGAAGACATAGCAATATGATCATGCTTGTTTGAACATCCCAAGGATATTCAAAATTCTCAGGGAATATTGTAGACGTCTTCATGAAGAGGATAGAAGAAAAAGGAGTTTCTGAAGATATGGAGGGGAAGGTGAACAAGTGGGAGAAAGTGTCCCATCTTGTCTCCCCCCTAAATTCATCCTCTGAGGTGAAGACGTAAGAAGTGTAATTATTAATAGTTTCCAAAAGATAGCTCCTGAAGAACAGGAATGATGGCAGTGCTGAGTACAGGCTCGTGACCAATAATTTTATCATAACATAAAGCCAGGTCACACAGTATAGCAAAGCAATGACCTTAATCCATTTCCCAGAGATGACCAACCCTACATACAAACTGATAATCAGCAGTATAGACAGCCAGTAAGGTGCTATATACCACAACTGCAAGAACAGATCCAAAAACTCTGAGAGCAAATAAATCAACATTGTGAACATCGAGTACTAAACTGATATAATGAATGCTTATAACAAATTTGTTTTAACCCGTTCGGGTCAGATGTGTCGTTATCTCAACCCTTCGAGCCCCACGTTGGGCGCCAAAAAGGACTGTCGTGGTTTAACCTGGCAGGCAGCCAAATACCACGCAGCCGCTCACTCACTCCCCCCACCCCCAGCGGGACGGGGAGAGAATCGGAAGGGTAAGAGTGAGAAAAACTCATGGGTTGAGATAAAGACAGTTTAATAGAACAGGGGAAAAAAAAGGAAAATAATAATGATACTGATAATGATAAAATATACAAAATGAGTGATGCACAATGCAATTGCTCACCACCCGCGCTGACCGATAACCAAGTAGCGATCGGTACTTCCTGGATCACGCCTACCCTTCATATACTGAGCATGACGTCACATGGTATGGAATACCCCATTGGCCAGCTGGGCTGGCTGTCCTGATTACGTTCCCTCCCATCTTGTGTACCTAGCTCAGTCAGTAGACACGGGAGCTGTCCTTGGACTAGGAGGGCACTTAGCAACAACTGAAAACATCAGTGTGTTATCAACATTCTCCTCATACTAAATCCAAAACACAGCACTAGGAAGAAATGTAACCCTATCCCAGCCGAAACCAGGACAACCCTACAGATATTAGTTAACAGCAACTGAAAATAATTTTTGATATACTGAGGAACAAATGGGGAAATATGAGAATATTGTTGGAAAAAAATATTTGTTTTCTACATGGTAAGGAGGATTTTCATGCTAAGAACAGTTAATAAAGCTTATATACTATGAACAGAAACACAGCAAGCTATAAGGGTATAAAAATCTCTATATAACTTGAGAATCAATGTATAAAGAATAAAACTAACAAAGTAAAAAAATGGTACATCAAATTAAAATCACAGAACAAAAAATATAATATTTCTGTATTTAGGTTTTGTTTTTTAAAAAAAAATACAGACCATAATATGGAAATAGCCACTGATGTAGTAGAGAAAATGAAAACAAAGGCTTAAGTTGAGAATGATGCTTTTAAGATTAATATTCCTAAACTCATGTGGGAAATTATGTCCTCATTACATGATTATGTTTAAGCTTGTAAACTAGAACTAAATATGAGCACCTGAATCATTTTCCTAAAATTCAGTGCAGTAAAATTAAAGGAGTTAACAGGTACTGTCTGCATCTCTTTGCCTTTCTGTCAAAAGGTGTTGCTGTAATTTCATAATTTTAAAATGAAAGAGTATTTCAAAATTATGTTAGAACTTACTTTGAAAAATATCAAAATTACATTGTTAAATAAATTCCAAATACTTCTTTTTCCAGAAGTTTCTTTCAATGTAGATTTTTTCTCCTAAAAAAAAAAATTTGAATTTGTTTTGAAAAAATTGACATTGTTAAAAAGAAAATTACCATCTCTGGGCATTTTATACAGCTGTTTGCAACCTGCTTTTACCTTCACAGTGCATTAAGAAGAACTAAAGATTTTTTAACTCAGAACAGGCTTTGCAAACTAGTGAATTGATATGAAACTTCACAGATTCCATGGCTGCTAAGATGCAACACACAGTGACAGGCAATGATGACTACATTCCCTGACTCACTAGCCAGATTAGCTGAGTACAGCAGTAGAGTATCCTGATATACTTTAGCAGTACACCATTAGTGTCATTTATTTGCACTACTTTAACATTCGGCACTGAACATGGATCAAAAAAAGACAGCCCCTGTCTCAGAGAGCTCACCATAAACATAAGACCTGAAACAAAAGATGAATGTAGATAGACAAGGAACAAAGAGAAAGCAATGAGACATGGCTGATCTTGGCATACCAGGAGACATAAGTTTTTACTTTGTTTTGTTTTCAAAGAGCTCCATGGAGCAAGAAAGTGAAAGAGGAACTGGAAAAGGATAAAAGAAACATTTTTCAGTTGTTTACAGAGATATCCTCCCAACAGGCAGCAGGAGAAAAGCATAAAGGTGCTTGTATAAAAGTCAAACAAGATGGCATCATAGATTTAGTAGGTGCAGAAATGACCTTTTGAAATACCAAGGTGTCAGCTGAATTATTTCATTTGAATCAACCAATTTAAAGAAGGAAAAACAAGACAGCATAAAGACTCCACGAGCATTTCCTTAGAGTTACAGGTAGCTGTGGAATTGTTTGAAGGTTTGTTGTTTCCAAGGCTTTTAGGATTGCATTGGCTGTGCAAATACTAAACCTATTTTAG
This sequence comes from Calonectris borealis, assembly GCF_964195595.1. NCBI lineage: Eukaryota > Metazoa > Chordata > Aves > Procellariiformes > Procellariidae > Calonectris > Calonectris borealis. Next base: position 207,474,878 of record NC_134312.1, read on the forward strand.
GGTTCCATTCCACTTTCTTATCCATCTTTAACTTCAGTTAATTGCCTAACTGTGCTAAAATTAAGAGCATTATCTGAGTCTAATTAATAGCCATTGCTGACAGATGAAGACCAGTATTCATAAAGTGGAGGGTGGTACTTCAGAACCAGTTATTTCCCATTCTCACTACATTTGCTGCGCTGTTCTCAGTAGATCTGTATGGGATTTTTTGCATCACTTTAGGGCCCTTCAAATACAGGAGAGGTATATGTATTCAATTAAAAAAAAAAGAACAGAAGGTTAAGAGGAATTAATATGAACTATACGGACCGAAGCAATTGACGAGGATGATACCTCAGTTTAATGCATTAAAATACTCCTGCTGAACCATAGTAACTGTGTGTCTCATGATCTCAGATTGTGAGCAGACTTGCTTAGCGCTCTTTCATTTGAGAGCACTGCTGATAACTGGAGGACAGATCTCTGTTCCCCTCCCTCCACACAATGATTGGCTCCATTCAGGCTCTCCAGCATGTCTTTAAAGCAATAGTCAAATGGTTCAGTGCAAGACTATAGAGAGGGCATAACCTGGAATCACACTATCAAAGTCAGAAGATTTACTATGATATAAAACTGTTGTTGGACAAGAAAGGAGCTACGAAATGTAATTTAAGGAAAACATAAAGTTTATCTGAGGCCTCCTAATTACTGAGCTACATTTCCTTTCTTTTTTAAATGTGTGACTGACTTTTTTTCACTTCCACGGCATTCTTCTTTGCTCCTTAAGATTTTATTAGCCTTAGGGATAGAGAATCAGATGGTTTATTTCACTTTGCTCTTAATATAAGCTTTTTTTGGATTTGTGATAAATACACATTAGGCTATATTTTGTTTTAATTCACAATAAGCCTTCTGGGCTAAATTTGTAAAATGTTACATATTTTTTAATTAAAGATTTCATTAAAAAGATCTGAATCAAACTTTTTAACAATTTTGCTTATTGATTTTCTGAGTGGCTGTATATATCTAGCAGAACTTCTTTGATTTCACAGAAATATTAAAAGTACCATACTGATGATATTATTCAAGTCCAATATTATATCTCCCATAACAGTCCAAAACCACAACGCCAGCGTTAAATGCAAAAAAAAACAAATGGAAAGCTATGGGATAAGAAAGGCAGTTAAAGTTCATGTCTCCTTACATTTCGATTCAATCTTACACGCTTATAGGTGTTTCTGGTTTTCTAATGCGTCAAACAGCTCAATGACATTAAATTATCTCATTATGCACACTTCCATTATCTCAACAGAAAGTAGGTAAGTGGTTGGGAGAGAGCTGAGACAAAGCCAAAAACTTTTGTGTTGCTTCCTGATGAACATATTATTGAAGTGAAAGTGAGTGAGGGGGTATTCTCATGAAGACTAAAAAATAAAAAAGAAGGTACCTACAGTAACCAGATACTGAATTTAAAGAAGTCAACTAGAGAGAAGAAATTAAAAAAAAAAAAAACACAAACACCAGCAAAACTAAGCAAATATAATTATCTCAGTATAAAGTGGAGAAAATAAATGGATTTTTAAGCACTGTGCTAATATACCTGAGGTCTAGTAGTTTCTAAATTGCTTCCAGAGACAGAGGTAGGTTCTGAATGATATCATCTTTATCTAAAGAAATGTTATAGATCAACTAAAAATTATTGGCAGAAAATGGCTGTACTTTAGCAACTCTTGTAATGCAGAAGATGAGATTAATCTATGGACACAATTAATTCCCCAGGTTCTTTAACTACTTTACTATAAATATTTCCATAAAAACAAAGTAAGAGTTATTCCTAATAGCTGAGGAATAGTTGCATGTACTTATGTCATGTAACTTAGTGGTTTACGTATACTTGTAGTACTGGTTTCATCTCTACTTTTTTCTTGCAGACACTATGAAGGAGTAATTTCATCTGTTCCTCCAAGTCTGTGTCAAACTGAAACTCTATTAAAAAGCCACCATCATTGAATTGGAAAAGATTCTGTATGCCAGTTACAAGCTGTTTATTTTAAAACGGTCATATACTCCTTAGTCCATGAATCCAGAAGATAGACTGATAATATTAAGCAATTTATAAAACCATAATCATACTTATTGGGAAGTAGTGGGTGTGCTTTTCTGTGAACGTAACTGGACCTTTCACCTCCAATACGAACTCCAAAGCCCACTGGCAGCCAAGACAGAGTGCAGTGTACAGGAAAAACTCTGTTTATGGGTAAACCATGACAGTCTGTTCCATAAAAGAGTTGAATACCGTAGTAAGCATGTAGTGAACACTACCAAGAAGCAAGGGAAACCTGTTTCCACTGACTACCTTCATGATTTACTGTTTTGCTGCTTTCTGCAGTTTCTTGTTCATTCACATCTAGCCTACCAGGCATGCACGTGAGCACAAAAGGCAGTATCTGTCAGAAATAAAATGTTATTTGTATTAGCTGTTCTGGCCTGAACGAGTGTGACTGGAGGTTTTCACACTCCTTATTACACTAGGACAAAAATAGACTTAAAAGAAAACTACCATCAACTTTCAATTTAACCACAAAAATTCTGGATGAAGAGAAATTCAGTAAAGAATATAGGCAAGACAAAATGTGTGTAAATTCGGTTTTAAAACCAGAGTGTATTTATTGAAATGGACCTTTGAGAATAATAACATTACATTTGAATCAAGGCTGTACTTATGAAAGGAAAAAAGCTTTGATTTCTTTTAAGCTTGGCCTAAATAAGAGACAACACGAATATTCCACCTGTGGGTAATGAGATGTTAATTGTTTCTATAACTGTATTATCTGCTGTTTGTGCCAGGTGGGAGAACAGGCTCATCTCACAGAGAAATGTACACAGGCACAGACATAGAACTTCACATGCTGTTTTCAGCACACGGCTATATATTTATACTTCCACAATTTAAGACACACAACTGCTTCGACTCTCAAAGTGCAGCTGATTTTGCATAGCTAGCATTAGAGACTGAAGACAGGAAGTTTTTTTACATGTGCTCAGTTACATTTGGATACAGCTACCTGTAAGAGAGAGAAAAATAAGCCATAACTTATTGCCCCCAGCCAACACACACATCCCACAGAAGAAGGTGTCACACTACGCTTTGCAAATGATGGACAAAGTGTCAGCCCTAGCCCCAGATGAACTCAATGTCAATGTCATCACTGTCATTAATGGCAGAAGCTGCCCTTCAAAAGCAGAATGGGTTTATGTTGAGGCAAATTAAAATGATTGGAATAGACCGTCACCTGAAATAAATTACTCTAGTTCCAGCTGAGGACATGGTCCATCACCTCTATGGCACACAGAAGGTGTCGTAATCTAAGTGCAGTATGACTATCATTTTCTTTCCTTGTGGATTTACATTTAGCTGTTGTCACAAACATTTGATGAAGAGCTCACACATGCCTGGGGGTTATAGAACATGTTACTGTAGCAACCAGAAGAATTATCTTTTTTTTCTTACCTTAGTAATAATCCAAAGTAAGATCAAAATGGGGATGGTGAAAGTCAAAGAAATCTGTGTAACAGTGCACCAGAGAAGTATATCACAGTCATGTCAAGGGCTTTGAAGGAAATAGCATGTACTAGTTTTCCATTACAGCAGCAGAATCTGCACAAGGTCTAATGATCAAAAACATTGATTTATTCCTGTCACAAGCCCTCAGTCCCCCCCGGCTTCTAATTAAATCCGTCTTACATTCAGCTCTGGTATATAACCCTTCCGTTGTACACAAGATAAAACCACTTGCTGTACCTAATGCCTGCAGCGCATATCATTACTCTGACAAAACGTTACCCTCAGACAAAGGACCCAAGAGTGGTCCATGTGGATAGGAACAATATCTAAATCTTAAGACTCCACAATGATAGGACAGAGGGAGGGTGATTCCATCTCACCACTACGTTTTTATTATTTTTTCAGTTTACAGAAATTATTTTAGGACTGAAAATAGCACTCTGAGTGCAACACTTAGCAACTTTGGAGCACAGTTGCAAGATTGATTCTTGAATGAGAAAAAAACAAAGTGTATGCAGCTAATGTCCTGTACATACAATGTACTATGCTACTAACACAAATTATGACTCATAGATTTAAGATCAGAATCTGGATTCTGAAAAGCCTCAAATGCTTTGATGTCTGTATCTAAGATTTTGCTTCTACTTTTCTAAATACTGAGGACCTACATAGAACTGTGGTTTTAAGGAGCTAAATTAAGAGAAAATATAAACTGCACGTTGCCTTGTGATTAAATACTCTATCCCCTGCAGCTAAAGAATAATAATACTATAGCAAACTGTTTTCCTGACATTTCACAGCTGAGATCCTTAAATTAAAAAACTTAAGAATTATATTTTTCCAATATAAGATATTCAAGTATCTGTATAGTTTTCTTTCATGATGCTCACATGTATATTTGTGTGTGCAAGCATTAAAGTGGCCATTTATGATCCTAACACTTTTGTATCTTAAATGATAACACTAAGATCTTTCATATTTTTTCAGATGTTGGTTTTCTACTTCAGCTTGACTGTAACACAAAATTCACTACATGTTCAGATAGAGACCTGGGAAAAAGGTTGTGATGTCAATAAAATACTACTTTTCAAATTAAAGTGGTTTTTTGCTATTATTTAAAGTATGGGGGAAAAAAAATCATAAACGTATGCCTCACTGCAAAGGAATTTCAGCTTTGGGTTTTCGTTGATCTGTGAAACAGTTATAGCTTATCATTCACCTTCAGGTAACTTTAAAGCATTCAGCTATTTGGTTTATAGTATGGGTGAAGGAGTGTTTCAAGTAGAAAGCATTCAATAAAAGTACAAAGCCCATTCTGCAAATAATTAGCTATGTTTAAATACAATCACATTTGTGCATATATAAACATTCAAAACATAGTTTCAAATTTCTAGCCTACCTATTACCAAACAAATAAAACCGTGTCATTGTTAAAATTGAAGTGCTTGGTGCCAATTGATAAAGCAATAAGAACTCATGGATTTATTTTATCTTTTGTTTCAATCAATTAGTGTAAGAGCAGAGTTAAGTTAGTTTGTATTACATTCCCTCAGGCTAAGAGGTTTGGGGAGAGAAAGGAACCGCTTTTTTATTAATCTGTATTTTATGCACCTGTGTTATAAATCACTTAGCACAGTGGCATTTCAACCTAACACTTTTTTTTTAAAAAATAACTAAGAACCATGTAGCAGACTGGAAAGCAACCAAGAGTCAGCGTACCTGGGATCCGTCATTTCGCATCTTGTTCCTGTCTTGTCTTCCCTTTAAACACAGAGTGTCTCTGTGTGTGTGTGTGAAACAGATTTTTAAAATCTCTCCTAGTAAACCAAAGAATACTTAAAACTCAACTCTACATTTTTCCAGCTAAATTAAAGGCCTTGAAGATCGGAGCAACCTAAAGTATTCATATAAATACATATTTTAATTTAAGCACTGAATATGGTGCATGCTATTAATGTCAAGGGGTTTTTTTTTGCAGTTTTCTAGCTTATTTGGTAAATATGAAAGTCACTGTTTTAGAATTCAACAAATACCATCACTTTTCTATTAGAACAGCCAAAAAGATATGCATTCATCCATGCTGAATTTTACTAACAGGTTTTCATTTTCTTTTTTCCTCCATTTGATTTATTTATACTGTGCATGTTTGACTATTAATTGAGCAGTGTCACTCAGTTTTGAATTATATGCTCAAATAGCAGCAATGAGTTGCATTGCCAGGATTTTTAAAAATATTGCATAAATTACCATATTTTGGTTTTGATAGAATATTATCAAAAGCACATAATGCCTCAGGGATTCTTCATTTAGTTACTATTATCCTTCTCCAAACAATATGCTTTGCTTCAGGAAGACCAACACTTGACCTTCTGTTTCTCTGAAATAGCTGTTTTTATAAGTGATGATACTGTGTGGTGATGGATGCTAGGCAGTTCAGTCCTGCCTCGAGTAGTGAAAGAAAACCATTGCACAGAAAGACCATTGCTTATTACAAGAATCTAGCAAAACAATAGTTTAACTGATAGAATATTTACTATTATTAAATGAAGAGACCAATTCAAAGGTAAATGATTTAACCAAGTTAAAAACCAGGTGATTGGATACCATCTATAAGCAGAGGGGAAAATATTTTCCAGTGGCTGCACAAGAATTCATACACAATCAAATTGATGCATGTAACCCATTATTACCTTAAACTGAATAACCAATTTATCATAAGCCATATTGTCCCAATCCATTCCTAAATGGAACATGTCAATATGAATTATAAACTTGCATGAACAATTTCAAAGAGCAGACATTAATTCTTTTACGCATTTCACCTGCTATCCAAAACTTTTGTGCAGGGAACTTTTCCTTCACATACTTTGGCTGTTTTATTTATTAGGTGCTATATCTTTGGGGCAGGACAGTCTCTTTATGAAGTTGTATATTACATACACAATGGCCACTATGTTTCAGTTAAGGATTAACAATTCTGTAAAACAATTAATAAAATGTAAATCCCACTCAGCTTCTTTGTTAAATTATGTAGATAGCTTTATAATTTTTTGCTGATGTAAACCAAGGTAACTCCACTGAAATCAACAGAGTGGCACTACTTTATGTCATCCAAGAATTTGGCTTAGATTCCTGCTTGCTGTAATTCATTGCTTAGGAATTTCAAATCAGGCTGCCCTTGTGCAGTAAATTGAGAACACTAAATAGTTCTGCACTAGTGCTGGGTGTGCAGGGAGACAACTTTCACCATTCATTAAACACTTCCCTTGGAGCAATTTCTGAGCCTACTCATGTTTATCTCATTCCTTTTCCTCCACGGTCCCTCTAAAAGAAATGTTTTCCTCTCTACTCCACAAGCGCTTTTGCTATGAAGGCGTATGGCTGAGTGAGGATCTTTCTCCAAGAAATACAGAAAGTCAGACAGAAAATGATTTAGTAGTTGAGCTACCTGAGTTTGGCTTGACATTGATTTGATGAAGGTAGTTGGTCTCAGATCTTCAAAGCTGTTTAGTCACCTGTCTCCCATCAAACTCAGTGGGAATTCATCTAAACAACTTGTGAATCTGAGCTTTAATCTTTTTAGTCTCCTGGCTGCATTTCCCAGTACACCAGGATCTTCTTGCCCCAATCTTCCTTTTCCATTAGGGATCAGAGAGGGAGAGAAACATGGGACATTCCTGCAAATCCCCATGCCTAGTCAGAACTGCATCAGGTTCCACTATTCGTTTGTCTGCTTTGTGACTCATTTGCCTCCCGTTATAAAAATTTTAAAAAGTCATTAAGTTAAAAAGTAGAAGTAAAACAGTTCCCCTTTTCAGAATAGTGTGCAAAGACTTAGAATGAGAGTCACTTGCTCAATGTAGTGGTAATGGTGAAGATAAGAATCAGACTCTGCACAAGAAATGAGGTACTTGTCTGGGCAGTTTTGTCACTTGTATAACAACACATTCGGCAGCATGACTAAGAACTGCACGGTTTTACAACCCCAAGGCACATGGCTCTTCCATTAGGGTATCACAAAAACAATGTTATGCATATTCCAACATTACTTTATATGTTTATAAGATTCCCCCCAAACCACTTAAAACCAGTAAAATTCACCCACTGGCCAGAGACAATACAAGCAAAAGTCCAAGGGAGAAGAACATGTTGTGAGGAAATTTATAGGGATATGGATAACTAGACACAAAATGGATGGACTACTGCCTCTTCACTGTGTAAACAGCAGATTGTGATACTGCTGTTCTTTGAGGATAAAAATGTTATTTTCCAATCCCACACAAAAGATGTTTAGTTTCTTCTCAAAATGCATAACAAGCACCAAAGAAGAATAAGGACCTGTCTTCCTCCCTCTGCCTCTGTATTCTACATTCATTGCCCTTGCATGGCAAATATTCTCTTATTATTCATTTTCTGTGGCCGAATATTATACAGAGGTCTCACCAAAGATCAGGATCCCATTGTGCTGGACAGTGGACAGCAACATAGTAAGAGGCAAGGTACCCTGAAAATTTTATACACTAAACAGACGTGAGCAAACATAGGAGATAAACAGACCAAGTAGCTTACAGGACACCTGTGGTAGGCTGGAGATGTGGTCCCATCCCAATTCATTACAGCAAGAGAGCCCAGCTTTAAGATCTATGTCCAGTTAGCCAAGGGAAGACGTGTAACCCCAATGCTGCTCCCTGTTCATATCTGAGGGGCTCTTAGGAAGGAGAGCAGGCTGTATCAGACAGCCCACTGCCAGACCTCCTCTTCCTGAAGAGGAAGGACAAAGGGAGAGAATAGAGATTGATACCTTAAGGGCAGATGTCAGATGGATCAATATATCCTCTGCAAGGCATCTTTGCATACCGAGGGGAGTATGGGATGACCGAGCTCCTAGGGCAGGTGAAAGTATGTGTCAGAAGCAGTAAAGTTGAGCTGAGCACAGTTAATAAATCCAGTGGGTTCAGGATGCTTGTTTCATATGCTGCCCCACTCTGAAGGGAGGGCAGACGTGGCAGAGGGATTGAGTGACACATGGCTAAAGCATGGGGCTACCCTAGCATCACTGAAGGAAGAATTTCATTGACCAAGACCAGGTATAAAAGTTTACTTCTGGATTGTGTGGTATTTGCTGAAAAATCCCCATACTTCCATTGTGTTTTCATTAATCCGCTTCCCTTTTTTATTTCTCTGTTAATCAGGTTTCAAAACTAGTTCTCCTTCAAGCACAGATTTACTGAGATACAGCCATTGCTTCATTTAGCTGTGCTCAGACCCTAACATCCATGCTTACATACCTAAAGCTGGACCTGGAGAGTAATAGAGTACATCCAGGCTCTAGTGGGCACACGCCTCACAAGTAGTAATTAGCTATGTAAGCTGTTCCTTTGAACGTTGCTGGAGTTTCCTTTTCATGATGACTGTGAGGTAAAGCCTTTAGTCAGATCCTCCAAAGTCTTATGAATATTAACTCCAGAAAAGAATTTGAGCAAATAATTAAATTGTTAAGTCTCATATATGCTTTATGAAGCCATTGTGTTTAGTCGTGTCCAAATTTTGTTCTAGGGACCACTGACAAATGCAGAATAAAAAATTTCATTCAATCACCATTTATTTTGTCATCAGTTTTCCTTTCCTGGCAAAAAGGCTTTCCTCTCACTTCTGCATTTATTTATGTAATTTCATGGAGTGATATAGTGGAAAAACAAACATTCACTTGAATATTTCTTCTCTCATACGTAAAACATGAGGGACTCTAGGGGACCAGGTTTTAAAAAACAATAGCGTATTTCCAACAGCAACATTAACAAACAGAAATTTTTCCAGATACAAGTTATCTGAATCCCCAAATATAATATTTCTCTTTGATTCGCTGCTCTATCTTGCCTACAGTTAGCATAAGAATTATTTCAGCTCAGAAAAACTACCTACAGAGAATATACATGCAATTACATTGAATCTGGCTGAAAGGACAACTTGGTTTCTGATAGAACACTGAGGGAGATAAGCCTTCATTTTAATTTTGATATAGGACATTTAGTACCAAACCTGAAGCTGGTATATATTGTTCTTGATCCATTGACTGCAAAGGAAAGGCATTGAACTCCACAGTGAGGTTTATAAAAAAAAAAAAAAATTACAGTATACTGTCCCTGCATGCACGCAGAAGTTCACATTGACATAAAAAAGATCTCTGTAGGTCTAGTCAAGGAAAGTTTGGCCTCGTTTTCTTCAGTTCACAGAACCTTTTTTCTATTATTTCGGAGTTGAATGCTTGAAAGAAAATTCTTACATTTGTCGTATAGTGCACATAACAGACTTCTTTCAACACTGTATAACTTCAGCTTTATGCAGTGTCTGTTGTTTTCGTAATTGGCATAAAACTCAGAGTAATAACTTGTTTTATCTGTTTAAAAAAACAGAATTAGAATTTAGAATTTTTTTATCCTATTTTATTTGTGGGTTTAATGTATTAGTAGCAGATCTTGTGCTAAACTTCATCATTACTTTTTTATGAGGGATGATTTTAACATATCATTTGACTATAGTGATGGTCATTTTGTTACAAACACCACATGAAAATATGACACGACATGCTTTCTTTAAAGAACATGCTATTTCTGGGGGTGTGTTTCAGAAGTTCGGCTATAAACCATCTGATCTACTAAGTATAATAGTTACACAACACCATTTTCAGGACATTACATCTTATTTAGAAATTGTGCCTTTTTAACATCACCCTCAGTAAACCTCTGAACGTGCCAGATGTCCCAGATGAACCATAAAACCATCACATTATAAATATATATATAGATGAATTATCACTATTACATATAAAAATGTGGTAGATAATAAAAAAAATGTTTCTGTAAAATATGAAAAGAAATTTCGGCTCAGGATAAACATGTATGCAAAGAAAAAGAAAAGGAGGTGAGCACAAGGACCAAGCACCTTTACAAAAAAATCACCTGTGAAATTAGTTTCCAATTTCAGATATTGACTTTGGTAAAATTATCAGAATAAGCATTACTACATATCAATACAATTCTTTTTTTCTTTTTTTTTCCTTTTTCTGAGTACCTGAAATATTTCAGTGAAATATATGAAAATACGAGACAATTTTGTAAATTCACATTTTGGACAATTTTCACAGAAGTTGTTAGACATTCTGCTTAATGGAAGCCTCAATATCACTTTCATTGTACTGGATCATTGGGATTTATGATAATTTTCATCCTTAAGGAAGTTTAGTAACCTTTCACTCACTATAAAGAGATCCTGACCAACTAGTTTAACCTATATGTAGTCATTAGTTTAACCTATATGTAGTCATTAGTTAGCTATATTTTTTTTTTCCCACAGAAATATCTAGGACAAAGTGGTTTTGCAAAAAATGCTATCAAATGAGCAAATGACATATCCAAAAAGAAACAGAAGTGTTTTCTGTTCCAATTGCCTGTACTGAAAGAAACCCCACTTACCAAAAAAGAACCCCTAAAAGAGTAAATCTGATGTTGATATTTGTGAGCTCAGTAGGAGAGTACAGTAACTGGCATTCTGGTGCACCTCCAAAGCACCGAAGAGATGACTGATGTACAACTTGATGTGGAATCTGTAAGAGTGTGAAGTGACCATCCATCCATTATTGGAAGTGTTTTCTCTTCACTTTGGTCTCCATGCTTTTTTTTTAATCTACTCAGCAGTAAGTTGTATGATCCTGAAAAAGGTATTATACATTTATTTATAAGAATTATCTAAAAAAAAACAAATAAAGGAGACAAAACTAAAATAAAATCTATTGAATCTTTTTTTTAATATATATATTTATAAAACAAGATTTCTTGTTAACTGGAACAAACTACTTGTTATAAAACTTGTTCATGGGAGAAATGGGTCTTTTTCATTGTTTTCAGTTCAGAATGAAAACACATTTTGACATGTTAGTGTCTTCTACACAATCTAAAACCTCGGTTTTAGTAATAAAGTAAATGTTCCCATGGATCAGATTTTCAGTTTTTGAGCAATGCTGTAAATACATATGTTTGTTGTTGTTGTTTATATTAAGGATCATTTTCATTATCTTCTGATTAAGAACAAAGTTTAATCAAGATTCATATTAACTATTAATTTTGTCATGAAAATATAATTTCTAAAGTAAAAGTATTGGCATTGCAACTAAAAAAACATAACGCAAATACAGATTTTAAGATTTAAATCTCTCAAGTGTGTTTCAATTCAAGCTCAATTTTTATTTGTCTAACAAAAAATTGCTAAGGAAAAGTATAATGACTTAAAATTATTTGAACTGACATGTTTTCTACTAGATATACATGAATATTTATGTAGTGTAAGCTTTAGGAAATGAATGGTATTTATGCTAATAAACAGTAATGATTCCTTCCAATCAGCTTTATCTTAATGTAGTTCTCTCATTACTGGTGATGGGATTCATACCAGCTGACCTCTAATAAAAGGCAGTTGCATCAGCCACCTAATCAAAGCTCTCATAGAACAGCACAGCACATTTTGAAATGAAAAATCTTTGGGGGGGATCAGTATAGGCAATATCATAACATCTGTTAACAAACATGAAAAGTAATGCAGCATGACAGCCACAAAAGGTGGAATGAAAATGTTCATTTAATAAGAAGGATGGATTTGCTTTGTTGGAGCTTTCCAATGACCTCTTTTTGGTTCTTTTTTGAGCTTTTACCTCCCATTTGGTTAGTTGGGTCTGTTCTTTCCTGTCAGCAGTGCTCCCCTTTGGCACGTAAACTACCAAATCAACATGATTAACAAGGTTTGTAACATGGCAGCAATATGACAGTTATACAACCATTCCCTCCAGCCCATACTTTAAGGTTAATTTGAGACCAAGTTCACGTCATTCTAGACTAAGCTACCCAAGCAGGAGGTTATTCCATGCCTAGCCCTCATGGTCCTTGTGGGTCCTTCCTGCTTTCTGAATACCGTGCTGCAAAGGGAAGGCGAGAGGGGAGAGGCATTGAGATTTTAGTGGGAACTGACTATGTCCTACCCTGTATTTCATGAGTGTAGGAGGTAAAGGAAGGAAATAATCAATCACTCTTTGGAGGTCTGTCCTAGGGCAGCATGGAGAGAAGACGAGGGGCAGATTTTCTCTAGAAGCTCTTTGATATACACAGTTAAGATGACTTTTAACACTTGAGCAGAGGCAACTAAAAGCCCATAACCTCCTTGTTGCATGTAAAAGCTATGGACCTTACAAGGTTTCTACCTGTCTACTGTCATTGTCAGTGAAGTACCCATGACACAGTGGGTGAGAGGAAAGGACACAAAATTTAATCTTTCAATGTCGATGTAAAAATAGTCTTGACAATAGTACTCTCTGGAAGCCTTGAGGGTTTGGTACACAAGGTGACAAGGAACCGTGTTAAAACATGGTTGCAGAAGTAATGTGAGGAAGTGAGGGGGTGATTTTTAGAAACCTTTGAAATATATTGATCCTATAAATAAAGGATAATTTCTGTCTAGACCAATATGGAATAGGCACTGGTATTTGAATTAAAAGTTATAAAAGAGTTGAGGTTGTTGGTTTTGGTTTTGGTTTAAAAAAGATTAGGGGGAATCTAATAAGGGAATAAGAGAAAACCATCTGAGATGGTTCATTCTCTAAGAGTAAAATTTTCATCCTCAAAAAAAGATAGAATTCAATAAACCTCAGATAGGAAACATCAAAGAATAATCTCACCACATAAATATGGACCTAAAAATAGACAACTAGATCAAAGGAAAACATGTGTTTCTATCATAGTAGAAGTCTATAAATACTGAAAATCTATGAAGTAAGACGAATGAACTGAAGGGACGGATTTGAAGTGAGGATACGGACATAATAAGCATGGAAAAACTTGGACAGAGAAACGGATCACTTGCATGCCTGGAGAAACAAGTAGATAATATATAAGACTGTCAAAGTAGATCATGCTACTAGCGAAAAGTTTCATAAGTTAAAAAAAACTTAGAGTTAAATATAATAAATACATTAACCATAAAAATTATCACAATTTATGTGAACCAAAATGTCATGTTTAGATTAAAGGAATATATTATTTGGGTTACATTATATCATCATGTGTCCATGATAGTGACTCAGAAATGCTAACATTAAGGTGACTACAAGGAAAGAAAACACAATAATAATTGGACACTTTAATTAACCCTCAGATTATCTGGGAAAATGTAACAATGAGTTATGATAAAGAGTTAAATAGTGACTGCTTTGTGAAATAACCAAGAGGAGAATATGTATGGTTCAAATTGCAGTAGCTGAAGCTTCAACGGCACATTCTTTAAATAGCATGCTCTCTCAGACTTCCCTCATTCAAAGTCCTGGTATGACTGAAAAGTTCTCCCTCCTCCTCAAACTACATCAGCTTCATATAAAAGAAACTTCTGAAAAAAAAATATAAGAAAGCATGGTAAAAGCAAATTTGGAGGAGAATCAAAGCAAAAAAAGTATAAAAATATGTGGACAACACTGCTTAAAAGCATCATGCCAGAAGACACATACAACTTCTGGCTAAAAGGTGTTTGAAAAAATCAAAGAACTAAAACCAGACTGCACAGTTATGTGGCAGAGCGAAGAAGGCTTTTAGAGCATGAGAGCAGCCATGCTGAGCCAGACCAAAGGTCGGCCAAGCCCCATGTCCCACTTCCATCAATGACAACAAGCAGATATCAAAGGAAGATCAAAATGATGAGGCATGCAGCGAATACTCTCTGAAGTCCCCAGTGATACACTACTCAGGAGCTTCTTGAAACAGAAATGGCCTTTTAGTAGAATCAGGTCTCTGGTATTTCTGTCTAACATCTCAAAGTGAAATTTTCATCCATGAACTAGTCCAGTTGCTTTTTCAATGCATGCAAGCCTTTAGCATCCACAATATCCTGAGAAAAATTCTTTCAAAGTGTAATCCGTGGAGATGCAGCTGCCTCCAATGTAACACCCAGGTTTGGCTCAGTTTTACTGAGTAACCTGTTCTTCAACTGTAAGGGGGTATGTAAGTTAACACCTTACAAGATAAGGAAAGTAAAATACACAAACTGAAGTGAGAAGGTGAAAATTAGCAACACAGGTGTTCAAGAGAAAAATACTGACTTGAAACTACTAAGACCTATGGAAGAAGCATAGAATCTGCTTTCTGGCAGCACCAAAGACCAATCCATGTCAGAGCACAACAAGGCTGACACTTCCCTACCACCATCCAACTGCTGACCCAGAGACTCCTCGCACGTCTCACAGTCCCATGGACATAGTAATGGCAATCATTGCTCCCTGTTGGGTGCACTAGCCGTTAAATAATTGCAGTGTGCTTGGAAGTGGTTCATATACTGCTTGCAGTATCTTTTTGTGTTTAGTAAAGAATGGTGGAAGAAAAGTGACCTGGTGAGGAGGGTTAGCTACACAATTATGTAGAGAACTACCTCCTTTTTTATTCGCTTTGAAGCCACCACCTGCTAACAGCATGTGATACTCTTATTCTTGCTTTGGAAGAGAAAATGAACCATCTGTCTTTTTTTATTTTTTCCTTTTCCCTTATGATTGTACAGATTTCTGTCAAAGCCTTCCCTCAATTGTCGCTTTTCAATCTGAATAGTCCCGGTCTATTTATGAATTCCTTTGACTGCCATTCTATATTTTTGATTATTCTTGGTGCCTTTCTGTGAACCTCTTCCAGTTCTGTTACATCCTTTTTTAGATTTTGGGATAACAGCTTTTTACACTGATATGATTATGTTTTCTATTTTCTTTCCTACTCTTTTCTTAATAATTCCTAAGATTCAATTTACTGTTCTGACCACTGCTGAGCACTGACCTGACATTTTCATAGAGCTATTCATCATAATTCTAAGATCCCATTCCTGAATGATAACAGTCAATACAGAGCACTTCACTAAAGGAGAAAGTATCTTTTAAAAGTAGAATTTGTATCCAGACAAGGAAAAAAAAATGAGCATAAGCTCTGTCATTTTAAACATAAAAGCAAAAAAGGATGCTGGAAAAGGAATGGGCTTCTAAATGGCTTTCTAATATTGAAATATATACATTTTATTTGGTTTACATGGCAAGATTTTGGTAGCAGAAGGGCTGCAAGGGTGGTGGCCTCTGTGAGAAGAGACAAGGGGCTGCACCCATGTTGGACACAGATGGTTCCAGACACCTCCAAAATGGACCCACCATTGGCCAAAGCTGAGCCCATCAGCGATGTTGGTAGCGCCTCTGTGATAATATATTTAAGAAGGGGTAAAAACCACTGCACTGCAGGTGTGAGAGAGGAGTGAGAAAATGTGAGAGAAACAGCCCTGCAGACACCCAGGTCACTGAAGAAGGAGGGGAGGAGGTGCTCCAGCTGCCAGAGCAGAGATTCCCCTGCAGCCCATGGTGAAGACCATGGTGAGGCAGGCTGTCCCCCTGCAGCTCATGGAGGTCCATGGTGGAGCAGATATCCACCTGCAGATCACGGAGGACCCCACACCAGAGCAGGTGGATGTGCCCTGAGGAAGCTGCAGTCTGTGGAGAACCCGCACTGGAGCAGGCTCCTGGCAGGAGCTGCCGGTCGTGGAGAGGCGCCCATGTTGGAGCAGGTTTTCTGGCAGGAGCTGTGGCCCAATTGGGAACCCATGCTGGATCATTCCATTCTTGAAGGACTGCACCCCATGGAAGGGACCCAGGCTTGACCAGTTCGTGAAGAACTGCAGCCTGTGGGAAGGACCCACGTTGGAGCAGGGGAAGACCATGAGGAAGAAGGAGTGGCAGAGATGAAGTGTTATGAACCGACCAAAACCCCCATTCTCCGTCCCCCTGCGCTGCTCAGGGGGAGGAGATAGAAGAGTCAGCAATGAAGCTAAGCTCGGGAAGAAAAGGGGGTGTGGGTGGAAGGTGTTTTCAGATTTGTTCTTATTTCTCATTATCCTAGTCTGCTGGATAAATAAATTAAATTTATTCCCCCAAAGTCAAGTGTGTTTTGCCTGTGATGGGTGATCTCCCCATCCTTATCTTGACCCATGAGCTTTTCAAACATATTTTCTCCCCTTGTCCCGCTGAGGAGGAGATGATCGAGATGTAAAAAGAACAGAAAAGATGTGGCCACAACAGAAAAGCTGACTGAATATTTTGCATCAGTGATCACTGTGGAAGTCGGAGGGAGCTTTTCCTATGACAAACAAGTCATTGAAAGGTCTCAGACTGAAGTGTCAGTGGAAGAGATTTTAGAATAAATTAATAAAATGAAGAGTAAAATATCTCCAGTACCATATGTTATTCATTCAAGAGCTCTGAAGGAAATCAAGTAATGAATTGTGTAATTGTTAACTGTGGTATATAATTCATTAATAAAATCACCATTAGTAAACGAATAGAATTTGACAAAAGTTGTGGATTTAAAAACTGATCATTCAGGAAGACATGAGAAATTATAGGTCTGTACATTTGACTTCTGTAGACTGCAAATTGCTAGAAACTGTTGGTAGATTTTGCAGAAACATAAATATACATGGAGCAATAAGACAT